>NC_142143.1:17127424-17278939 GCF_024610735.1 Ursus americanus | reverse complement strand
TAGATGATGGGAGTGGGAGAGGGAGAGGGAGGTCATAGAGAAACAGGCCAAGTCTCTTCCCTTGAACCCACTTTAAGATTTTTAAAATTTATTTGACAGAGAAACAGCCAGCGAGAGAGGGAACACAAGCAGGGGGAGAGGGAGAAGCAGGCTCCCAGCAGAGGAGCCCGATGTGGGGCTCTATCCCAGAACTCCGGGATCACGCCCTGAGCCGAAGGCAGACGCTTAATGACTGAGCCACCCAGGCACCCCCCCTTGAGCCCACTTTAAATCAGAGCACTCAACTGTCAATATTTTGTAAGATTTTATTTAGAAAAATAACTTTTTTTTTTTTAAGTTTTTAAATTTGAAATTCCACTGCAAGGAAGCGGGGTTTTACTGCAGAACCTTTCCTGCCAATGCTCCATAGCTCTGGCACCATACACCGTCCTCTGGGCACTCCTGGGAGTCTCCCAAGATGCTGAGCAGAGCAGGGTTGGGGTGTTTCTGGATCCTCGGGTCAGCTGTGAATGGGACCCCACCATGAATAGCCTTATTATAGTCGTGTGCCTCTCAGGTACTATTTCATAGTATTTGAGATTGGAAAGGGAGGTCAGCCCCTCCAAGTCCGATTATAGGTGCAGAAACCGAGGCTAGACCTGAAGCTACCTCAACATCAAGGTCAAGGTTAAACAGCTCAACACAGAGCTGGGACCAGAAGCCACTCTGGCTTCCAGCCGAGTGCATTCCCACAGCACGGTGCTGCTTTGTTTCTGCCGCCTTCTCCTTGTAGATGCTTCCACGTGCCCAGCGACACCAGCCGTGTAAGCACAGTCTTGATTGCAGGGAAACTGATGGGCACAGTAGCATGTGTTGACTCAGAAAGAGCCCACAGACAGGTCCTTGGCCCCGTGGTCGGCACACAGTAGGTGTGCAGGAACGCATGCTGACGGACTGTAGTGAGCAGGGCAGGAGCCCATGGTGTTGGCCTCCCTGCGTGTATGATGGGGATACCTTCTTGTATGTCAGGAAAATGAGGTAGAGCCTGCCTAATAATTGCAAAAGTGAGGATCCTGGCTGAGTGCTGAACGAATGAAGAGACCAGGGACACCATTGAATGCTCCTTACATCCAAGGCGCAGTGGATACGAAGTGAATGAACACGATGATGTTTAGTTTATGTGTCAACTTGACTGGGTCGTGGGATGCCCAGATATTTGGCTAAACGTTATTTCTGGGTGTGGTGTGAGGGTGTTTCTGAAGGAGATTAGCAGCGAATCAGGGGACTTAGAACAGCAGTTTGCTCCCCCCCGTGGGGGTGGGCACCGTCAATCCATTGAGGGCCTTAGTAGAGGGAGAATTTGACTTGTCCTCCCTGATGGCTTGCGCTGGGATATCCGTCTTCTCCTGCCCTTGGTGCTCCTGGTTCTCAGACCTTCGGACTCGGACCGAACTACACCGCGGGCTTTCCCGGCTCTCTCCAGCTTGCCTGTGGCAGATCCTGGGACTTCTCGGCCTCCATAATGGCATGAGCCAATTTCTTATAAGAAATCTTTTCCTATGCATATATCCTGTGGGTCTAGTTTCTCTGGAGAACTCAGACTAAAACTCTGAAGCTGTGTGTGGTCCGGTAGGGTGGTTGAGTGTACACAGTTCTTTCATTTCTTCAAAAACGGCCAGGCAGAGCCTCAGTTAAGTGTCTGCCTTCAGCTCAGGTCATGGTCCTGAGGTCCTGGGATCAAGCCCCACATCAGGCTCTGTGCTCTGTGGGGAGTCTGCTTCTTATTGTCCCTCTGCCCCCCACCCCCGCTCATTCTCTCTGTCTGTCTCTTAAATAAATAAAATCTTTTTAAAAATGTCATTCAGCAGAAACGGTTCTAGGCAGAATTCAGCAGTAAACAAAACAATAATCCTGTATTCCATAGTTGAGGGAAACAGGCAAAATAAATAAATAAATAAATTCCATAGAATGTTCGCTGGTGTTAAGTGCCAGGGAGAAAAATCTAAGCAGGGAAGGAGATGAGGGGAGGTGGTGAGGCACAGGGAATGGGATTTTAAACTAAGGTGGTTAGGGAAGACCCCATTGAGAAGGTGACATTTGAAGACTCAGAGAAGGTGAGGGAGAGGTACTGGGGCAAGGAGCATTCCAGCAGAGACATCAGCAAGTGTAAAGGCCCTGAGGCAGTGTATGACTGCAGTGTTGAGGGGATAACTAAGCAGGGTGCAGTCGAGTGAGCCAGGGGGGAAGAGTGAGTCAAGGTCAGAGAACAGGGAGAGGGGCAGGCCATGTAGGCTCTTTCTGGTTAGAGGAACTGGGCACTGTTGGGAGCCGAGGGAGGGCTCTGAGCAGAGGAGGAGCCAGACCCCACTTACAGATTATCAGGAGCACAGTGGTGGCCGGGTGGAGGGCAGCCTGAGGCCTTGGGTGAGGGGAGACTACTGAGCAATCCAGGGGAGAGACGATGATGTCTGAGGCCAGAGTGGTAGCGCTAGCTGTGATGAGTGAGTTCTGTTGGAACATAATTTAAGAGGAGAACCGATGGGATTTAACGTCGAATTGGCTGTAGGGAGGGAAGCTCCGGACAACTCCGGCATTTTGGACTTCAGCAACTGGAAGGATTGAGGCTGGAGGTGCTCTTTCACCTGAGACGGGAGGACTGGGAGGAGGGTGGTTTCCGGGGTCTATCAGATGCTCGAGCATCGGGTGCCGAGTTGGAGATGCCTAGTAGACAGCCGAGTCGAGATGTCGAGTAGGAAGGTGAGCACAGGAGTCTGCAGCTCAGGGTAGAGCGTTGACGGTCAGAGCATCAGCCCAGAGTGGGGGAGGTTTCAAGTCCGAGAGTGATGAGACCCCAGGGCACGAGTGCAGAGAACAAAGAGGAAAGCTCTGCTGGAAGCCAGCAGTGGCCCCACAGGAGAACAGAGCGGGGTGGGAGGATCCCTGGGGATCCTCTCTGCAACGAGGGATGGCAGGTGTTAGATCCACGAACATGAGGCTGGGAAAGGACATCCCGGGCAGACAACCAGACTCGACGTGGAGACAAAGTGAGAGATGGGAGGGCTGAGAGGTGAGTCGTAAGCAGCCTGTGGAAGGTCCCCAGCAGGCCAGCGCTCGTGGAAGGCATCCTGGGGCCTCGGGGAGCGGGGAAGGAGCACAAGGGCAGGACTGGGGTGGGGCTGAGGGGAGTGAGGCCCGCTCACTCAGGGCCTCCTGAGAGCGGGACTCGAATTCTGCCCCCTCAGCTCCTCGTGCTCCTCACCCCGCCCCGAGCACCCAATAGGCAGTCAGGCTCGGGCAGATGAACGCCCTACCCGCTCCCCACCAAGGCCGCAGGGTTTGAATTGCGGCCACGTTATCTGTTGCTTAACCTCGCTCTGCCTCAGTTCCCTCATCTGTCAAATGGGGGTGTTAAGTGTACCTTCCGAGGGTGCCTGTGAGGTTGAGAAACCTCAAGTGCTTGGAATACCACCTTCCTATGCGGAGAGTAGGCATGTGGAAAAACTGACGGCTGCTATGACGGGATTTGTCAGAATGAAGAACGGGAAGGAGGTTGGAGAGACGGATTCGTGGGCAGCTGCAGGTCAGAGCAAGAGACAGAGGGAACCCGAAAAGGCAGTTGCCGCAGACAGGCTGAGGTGGTGGGTATTATGGAGAGAAGAGCCCTAAGTTCTGGGGGACACGGCAGTGTGTCATTCCATAGCTCAGTATACATTTCCCACTGCGCACTTGAACTGTTCTCAGAGCTGGCTTGATTGGAAAGCAAGGGCAAGTCTAATCTTCCAGAAGGGACTCCAGGGGACAGAGGAGATGGGCGTAAGCTCAATCTCTCAAGCCATAGCTTCTAGTCGGGCACTTCAACCAAGCCTAACGCAGGTCATCTGTTGGCCTGGAAGGTTTCACAGGTGATGTAGGGGCTGTCGGTCTAGAGACGGGATTTAGGCTGTGTGCCCAGCAGGGCAAGGATTACCGCTGTTGCCCAGGGAGTGCCTGACCCCTGGATCCCTCAGCAAAGAGTGAGGACTGAGCCCCGTGAGCTTCTGGGCAAGTCCTCTTGCTGTGTGGGTTGCAGGCCAGGCCCTGAATTCCTGGTGGGAGCAGTGCCTGCCCCTGGGCTGGGTCTCCCCAGAGAAGGGAGCAGCTCATTCCTTGCGTATCGGTTTGCTAGGGCTGCCATGTTGAAAGGCAACACGCTGGGGAGTTTAAACACTAGAAATGTGTTTTCTCACAGTTCTGAAGTCTAGAAATCCAAGATCAAGGTGCTGGCAGGTTCGATTTCTTCCAAGACTTCTCTCCTTGACTCATAGACAGCCACCTTCTTGCTGGTTCCTTTCATGGCTTTTCTCTGTGCACGGGTCCGTGGTGTCTCTGTGTAACCAAATTTCATCTTCTCTCAGGACACCAGTCATATTGTATGAGGGCCCATCCATATGACCTCATGTAACCTTAACTATCTCTGTAAAAGTCTTGTCTCCAAATATTGTTACATTCTGAGGTTAAGACTGAAACATGAGTTTTAGGGAGGACATGGTTCAGCCCCTGACGTGTTCATTTTCAAATATTTGAGTGCCCTGTGCTAGACTTGTGTTGATGTTGAACTGAAAAGACAAATGATACTGGTTTCCTTTCTTTGTCAGAACCCTCGGGACTGTTGTACGCATTGTTTGGGTGAGAAAGACGAGGTTCAGAGTCAGGCATCCAGTCATTTGTCCAAGCTCCCAGGGCTTGTCAGTAGCACAAAGAGAAGGTGTGCCCCCTGGTGTCCATATGTGTGCAGTTACTTTTACTGGAACACAGACTATTTGCTTGAATGAGTAAGTCCACAGAGCCAAAAAGTTGCAGTACTTGCCAATCAAGAGAGAAGGACAGGGGCGCCTGGGTGGCTCAGTCGTTAAGCGTCTGCCTTCGGCTCAGGGCGTGATCCCGGCATTCTGGGATCGAGCCCCACATCAGGCTCCTCTGCTGGGAGCCTGCTTCTTCCACTCCCACTTCCCCTGCTTGTGTTCCCTCTCTCGCTGGCTGTCTCTCTCTGTCAAATAAATAAATAAATAATCTTAAAAAAAAAAAAAAGAGAGAAGGACAGACAGTTTGGCAGATGGTACTGAGAAAACTCCATCACTATACGTGTCTAACACCCTCTAACAGAGGTAGCCTTGAAACAGATTAAAGACCTCAGTGCGTGCGTATGTACAAACATAAAGTGTGTATGGTCATGTAGGAAAATATCTCTGTGACCTGGAGGCAGGGAAGGGCTTCTAAACCGCCCTGTCAACAGATGAATCACAGGCACAAACATTGAATGGACATTACAGGTTCTGACCCAAAAGACCACCATGGAAATGAGGTCGTAGAGACCCAGCAAAATGGGGAAAAGACAACTTCCAGCATCTAAAACTGACAAGGGACTTAGACCCCCAGAAACCAAGGAATTCTGCCCAACCCTCAAGAAGATGGGGCGCCTGAAAGAAAACAGGTGGAGGACACTGAGCTGGTTACTCCATGAAGAGTCCCCCAAGACAGGATAGGTGTGCGAACTGGCGAGTATCTAAGAGGTGAACGGAAATGACGAGAGATCACGTTAGCCTCGTGAGATCTGCTGATGTCAGAAGCTGACTGATGCCAAACAAGGGGACTCCCAGGCTGTGCTGATGCGAGTTGAGACAGACCAGCACCGGGTACTGTACCCCGTAACCCGGCCGTCCTGCTCCGCAACACCAGCCCTAGAGAGTTCTCGACACAGCCATAAGGGAGCGTGCCTAACCGTGTCCACTGTAGCATCACTCTAGCGTGGAAACAGCCCACGGGAAGGGGATTTTGGGGATGAGTGCCCCCTCCAGGGGATGGTGTGGTGATTGGCTGCATCACAGGCACTTTCCTTCCCAGGCCTGCCTTCTGTAGTGAATTTGAGCCTAATGGTGAAATGAATTTCTCATGGTGAAGTGAAGAGATAAGAAAATGATTAAGGATGTAATTGCCTTGCCTCCTGTGTGGCTCATGGAGTTTAATGACTGCCTTATTATAAATTTCTTTTTTTCGAATCTAGTGGCACTCTGCCTGGATCCATATCTAGGACCATTAAGCAAAGGAAGGGAAGGAAAGGCCATCAGCAGCAGATTAGGGCTGGGCCTGCCAGGGCTCGTCCACGCGGGTGTGGTCAGGCAGCTCTGGGAGACTGGCGTGGGGGCTTTCCCGCAGCCACATGCAGAATTGCAAGAGCTGTGCTTCCTAAGGGCTTTGTTTGCGGTCACTGTCATCGACTCTGCTCTCCCCTGACCTCTGAAATAAGAAGGAAGCTCTAGCAGACGCAGCCACTCCACGGCACACCATCGGAGCACAGCTGGACCCGAGAGAACCTCTGGGCATTGGCACATGCACAGACCATGGACAGACAGTCTGCTCTCTTCAGCAAATAAAGTGCAAAGGGGGAACAACAGGATGGAAGGAAGCTGATCCCTGCGTGATCAGGCCCCAAGCCCCCTGCCCACCTCTAACTGCTGGATAAGAGAGAAAGAAGTATGTGTGTGGCTCCCTTTCTGAAGATGCGGCTCTCGGGCTGGGGGTGGGGGTGGGGCTCTCTGATAGAGCAGCTGAGCCTGTACTCCAGCTAATACAGCCGCGTCAATCATTTTTTCAGAGAATATTTGATGATATGAGAAAAGGCTTCTAGTGTATAGCTCAGTAGACAAAAGCAAGATTCTTAGAGCACTGAAGCTACTCCGTGTGATGACATAACGGTGGACCCATGTCCTTATACATTTGTCCAAACCCATAGAAGATGCAACACCAAGCATGAACCCCAATGGAAACTTTGGACTCTGGGTGATGATTCTGTGTCAATCACAGGTTCATGGATTGTAGTGAATGTCCCACTCTGGCAGGGGATGTTGGAATCGGGGGAGGCTCTGTGTGTGTGTGTGTGTGTGTGTATAGGGGCAGGGGTTATGTGGGAAATCTCTGTCTCTTCCGCTCAATTTTGCTGGGAACCTAAAACTAAGAAATCAAGTCCATTAAAAAAGAAAAGAAAAGAAAACACAGCTGCATAGATGTATGCCAAGTATGAAGACCCACTCATTTTTCTGTGGCCTGGCCTTACTCTTCTCATGGCTTGCCGAGAGGTCCACATGTTACTTTGAAGGCAGCCCCTGGGACACGGAGTTCTTTGTGCCTCGTGAATAATGGTCTGTGTAAGGTGTGCAGACAGGTTCTCAGGGCTCAGCTGGGCCGCAAGCTCTCGTGATCCCTGCCGCTGATGAATGAGCAGGGGTCCAGGACATAGGACAGTCAGGTCTGTCACTCAGTGAGGATCCTGTGGCTCTGGCAGCTGCAGGCACTTCTGAGCCTGTTTTCATTGGACCCTGTGAAATTGGCCCTGGAGGCACCCTGTGCGGTGGGCACCACGCCCCACGTCTCCTGAACCCAGCACTGCTCACAGGAGCTGTGCCCGCTCTGCGTCCTCAGGGTTCCTCTGGAGAGGCTGCGAGCATCTCCCGAAGTCTGGATTCGGGTAGGGATGATGACAGTCGGTGGTTCTCTCTCAGTTGTGTTCATTAGATTCCTGAGGTGTTGTGTCTGAGGAGAATAAGAGCGTTAATTGTATTTATAATGAAATCCATTAGTGCCTAAGTAAAATGCATGAATATTCTATTCGTCACTATCAAGCGCCACCAGCCGGGCCCACGCTGCCTGCGCGAGAGTTTGGGGTCGCCGCTTCATTTCTGCAACTTCTCTGCTGCTTTACTGAGACACACACGGGGGCCCACGGGCACTCGCGCAGGCACGTGCATGCACCTCTGCAGGCACGCGTGTGTGCACCCCTGCACCGAGGTTCCTCATGCAGCGGGAAACAGGATGGTCTTCAGATGATGCGCTCTTTCTGGAAGCAAATACAGGTCAGGCATGATGTGACAGAAGCTCCATCACGTGGGGGCAACAGTAGAGATGGGCTCACACACTTCTGCCGTTCTGCGGGAGACAGCAGGCCCGGGTCCCACCTGCAGATTCCCATGACGGCCGGGGCTGTGCCCGCCATCTGGGCTCCCCTTCCTTCCCAGGGAGAGGGTGCTGGGGAGGGGCTGCTCCAACGGGAGGCCTGGATCTGAACTAGGTGCTTCCAGCCTCTGACACTGGTCATTGCTTGCGGGCGGACGAGAGAGGGAGGGAAGACTGCCCACCCCCGCAGAGAGCAGGGCTGCGAGCAGGTCCTGTGTGCGCCATCTCTGTGCATTTACCTAACACTCTACTTTAATAAAGTGATCCACCCCTTCTTTCAAGCATGAACATATGCATGTATGTAATCTCTACACCCATTGTGGGGCTTGAACTCAGACCCTGAGACCAAGAGTCGCAAGGGTCTACCCACTGAGCCAGCCAGGAGCCCCTGAACACATTTATCAGAAAAGAAAACCATATATTGAAATCCTAAAGGGAAACCAGCCTCACTTGCCATAAATTGATGTTAATTTTTTTAAGATAAATGCAAAAACGCATATTGCGTATGCCTGCAGTGCATGAGATATTTCTGGAAGGCCACATAAGAGGCACATAGTGATTGCCTGAGAGAGGAGAGCTGATGGCTAGAGACGGGGTTAGGGGACCACTTTGAGTGACTATTCCTGTGTAATTCCATTTATACCTTCTGCCTTTGGACTTAAACAAAGACAAATAGTTTGAAAAAATGCAGTGAAAACAGAACATTGGCATCGCCTCCTGAAGGTGCTGAGCCTCGGCCTCTCTGTGATAAAGAGGATTAGGGAGCGGAGGGAGGCGGTGAGGAGACGAGAGCATCCAGCTGAGACTTTCTCTTTGATGTAATCAAAGAACAAAAACTGTAAGAACGGTCTTCCCACTCTGTTACTCCTGCTGTTCCGTTCCATCCGTTGTCAAGCTCCCTGCCAGCCCTCAGCATCCGGGCCCTGACTTGTGGTCAGCATTGTTGCAGGAACAGAACAGGCTCCAGGAAGTCAGAACTGAAAGCCGGCTTAGAGGCTTCCAACCTAATATTCCTGACCGGGCTCACGCATCCTCAAGGACACCTGTGAACATGCAAGATTTTATGCTCATGTCTATTTTCCAGGGAGATGGTGCCTGGTCTTTCTCAGCCTTGCAAAGGATTCTGTGGTTTCTAAAAGCCACTCACTTTGCAGAAGCAGAAACTGAAGGTCGGGAAGGAGTGACTTCTCCAAGGATATGCAGCTCATGCCTGGCGGTGGCGTCGGACCCAAGGCTCTTGGTCTCTCTCAGCAGATGCTCCTTGGATGCATTAGCAAGTTGAGGACACAGAGGATCCTAGATCTTGAGCTGGAGGGAAGAACCTGCAAGGACCCATTTTGTCCAGTGCTCTGCCTTCGAGCAGGCGAGGGCTTCCCAGCCTAGATTTCTGAAGGAAGCTTGGAGGACTGGAGAAGCTAGGTGGCCTTGAGGATCCTCATGGCTCTAGCATTTACACAGTGATCAGATGTCATGCTCATGCAAAGCAAAGCAACCTGAGTTGCTCTGACCACGGGGAAATGGGAATTTCTGACCTCACCGACCGCTGGGGACGGATGTGGCACTGGTGGCTTGCACTCCAAGGTGCCTTTGCCATTCAGATTGCGTCCTGTTCCAGACGCTAAGATTAGAGTGTACATCAGACCTAGTTTTTCTGTAACTTTGAAGGTCGTGTCTCCACTAGAAAGTGGAGATGTGGGGCTGCGTTTTGGCCAGCGTGTTTCTGCAGAGACTCTGTTTTCGGGAGGTTGATGGGCCCTTCCTTTGAGTAATGGACGTGTTGACTGTGTTGGAATCTGACCCAGTAGTTCAGGAGAAGTGGTTCTCAACAAGGGGCAGTTTTGCCCCCAGGGGACATTCATGTCGGGGGGGGGGGGCTATTTTCTGTTGTCACAACTGGGCAGAGAGCTCCGGGTGGAGGCAGGGGTGGGCGTGCTGTTGGCATCTAGTGGAAGAGACCATGATGTTGCAAAACGTGCCGCAGTGCATGGTCCCGCAACACGGAATGATCCAGGCCAAGCTGCCCTCAGTGCTGAGGGGGAGAGACCAGGCCATAGGGTTGCTTTAGAATGTCTTCCAGAACCATCGCCAAGACTCCACACAAAACCCCACAGAAAATAAGACGAAACCAGAGATGGAGGCAGAACATAAGAGATGCTGAACTCTGGGAAACAAACTGAGGGTCACTGGAGGGAAGCTGGGGAGGAGATGGGGAAACTGGGTGACGGGCATTAAGGAAGGCACGTGATGTGATGAGCACTGGGTGTTGTGTGCAACGGATGAATCCCTGAACTCTACCTCTGAAACTAAGAATACACTATATGTTAATTAATTGAATATAAATAAAATCAAATTAAAAAAAACCCCACAGAACTCTGAAAGGACCCATGCATATGGTGTTGGGTTGAGTGGAAGAATCCATATTGTGAACTAACGTCAGCCAACTTCATTAGGCAAATGGCTAGGTAAGCTTTGGTTGGTAGCAGAGGCTGGTAGTTGTTCAGGGTGGTGCTCCCCGACTTTGCTCCCCGGTGGAAATGCTACCACTTGAACTGACACTTGTCAGCAAGGAGGGGCAAAGCAATCGTACAGCCTTCTCGCTCAGTCCGGATTCTTTGTCCTTGGAGGCGCTCTGCCTGCACCTTGGATAAAAGGCTCATTGAGTCAAAGTGTCACCAAATCGTCTCAACTGGTGGCTGGACACAGGACCCTTTAGGAATGGAGCCTCCGGTAGCGTGGGGGAGGGCGCCCCAGGCTCCATTTCCTGTTCACACATGGGCGGGACGTCTCTAGTGTGTGTCAGCCAATGCGCATATCTGAAGACCACGGATTTTACCAAGGAGAGCCTTTGTCTAGCTTTCACGGTGCTCCCTGGCCATGAATTTCACCACCTAAGTCTATTTCTAACATCTATTATTGCTAAGTAGCAAACTCTCCAGTATGGATCTGAGATCAAGAGTGCCAGAGCGTGTGGTGGCCCTTCCAGAATGTGGCCTTTTGACTGAAGGCCCCAACCGTCCCTGAAATGTGGGATCCTGATCCGGGCAGTCGACCACCGCTGGGGCAACCGAAGTCCCACAGTCTCCCCTACACACTCCGTGGAAAGATTCTAAGGTGAATTCCAGGGGGCAGGGCTTCTGGAAGGCCAGCATGGGGATCAGGAAGAAAGACGCGTGGGAAGCAGGGTATGCAACAGAAGCCCCCAGAGAAAGGAGGCCAGGAGGAGTTTGCAGCCTCAGCAAATCGGCCTTCGGTTGGTGGCCTTCCAGCTTGCCCGTGGCCTTGTGTTCTGAGGGCTGGGAAGCTCAGCCAGGGAGCTCCTCCCCACGTCCCCTGTGGCTTCAACCCAGGAGGGCACTGAAAAGAGCAGCCCCACTGCACAACAGGCTCTTCCTGTATCTCAGAAGATTTGATTATCCAGGCGCCTGGGTGGCTCAGTCAGTTAAGCGTCTGCCTTCAGCTCAGGTCATGATTCCAGGGTCCTGGGATCGAGTCCCACTTTGAGTTCCCCCTGCTCTGTAGGGAGCCTGCTTCTCCCTCTCCCTCTGCCTGCCACTCCCCCTGCTTGTGCTCTCTCTCTCTCTCTGTCAAATAAAAATAAATAAATAAATAAAAAGAGGCAGGAAAAAGAGCAGTTGCCAAGAGAGCAACTTTCTGCATTAGATGGAGAGACAGGGCATTCTGAATTAGCAGGAAGGAGAAAGGTCCGCTGAAAACATGCCCGTATCCACTCGTTTATTCATTCAAAGAGCATGTCAAGAGCCTACTTTGCCCAAGGCCTGTGCTAGCCTTGAGGGCCATGTCTCTGAATACCACCAGCAGGGTCTCACATGCAGCTTCCAGCCCAGTGGGGGAAACAGACCCTCAACAGATCATCGCATAAATAAGTGTTTACTCACAACTGCGGTTAAGTGACGCAGAATACAATACGGATGACTCAGAGGCATTTGAAGACGGAGAACCGCTATAATGGGGGAGGGTTGGGGGCGTGGGGACATGGGAAACTAATGCTAAACGCTTTCTGGGTAAGCATCCAGAAAATCACCCTGCACAGGGCAGAGGCAGGAGTTTGGTAAGAAAATGTGCATTGTTGGCCTCTGGGGGATGAGAGTCCATGAGCGTTTACATGGGTGGATGGAGGCAAGGTCACCGGGTCCCCTCTGGACGCTCAGCTGGCGTCCGTGTTCCCTGACATTGTCCAATAAGACTGTGGCCAGGACTGCCCTCAGCTATGCCTCCAAAGTGGGAGGGAAAGCTTGTAGAGTATTACTTCAAGCCAACTCAAAGAACACATCCTAAAGCTTCTGACAGCGAAGTTTACTCTTCCCTTTCTGTGACCAAAGTCCCAATTAGGTAATGTCTGAACCGTGATTGAGGGAGCCCTCTTGGTGCATACAAATACTTGGACCGTTGACTCAGGAAAACATATGAACTGCTTGAAGGAAGTACTAGTTAGTTATGGCCAGTGGATTTTTCACTGCATAGAGTTTCTGCCACCACCATATGGTGGAGGCCGCGGTGAAATGGCGGGAGAGGCCAGGACAAGGCTTATGCTTCAGTGCATGTTCTGTTGATTGGCAATGGGAGCTTGAACAAGACACTCAGCATCTCTGGCTTCATTTTCCTTATCTGAATAATGGAGATAATAGCACCCAAATAGCACTCCACTGTTTAGGAGAGTCTTTGGCTGCAGGTAACAAACACCCTCTAACAGGAGCCTAAACAAATAGACGTTTCTTTTTCTCCCATAAGGAAAAGTCCTAAGGCAGATGGTTTCAGCTATTGGAGCAGCAACTCAGTGACGTCAGGGTTCTGGGTCTGCTTCTTGGCAATTCTCTTGTCCTTTCCCTCATGGTTACAATTTGGCTGCTGCAGCTCCAGACATCAAGTCCATATTCAGGGCAGTAAGAAGAGAGGGTAAAAGAGGTGGAACTGCCTCTTTACCTTTTATGCAGCTATTCTAGTAATCCTCAGTGGACTTTTGCTTTTACCTCCCTGGCCAGAGCTGTGTCCCATAGCCACCTCGAGCTGCAAGGGAGACTGGGGAAAGTGAGATTTGTTTTGTTTTGAGCCTTTCCAGTCTATTGGGTGGGTTAGCCACGCAAAGCAGTGATAGCACGAGGCAGTGGAGAGAGGCAGAGGAGAAGCTTGTCTTCATTTCATGTCTGTCTTCCTCCTTCAGGCTCTGTCGCTCCCCCATAGTTGTTATAGGGCTCAGAGAAGACTGTATGCATGAACGAGCTCTGTCATGTACTGCACAACAAGCTAGAGCCATGATTCAGAATACCAGAGCTGCCAAAAGGCAAAGCAAGGCAAACCATCCTTGAGCACTCTGCTTTCCCCTGCTTATTTGTTAGAGAAGGTTTGGGTGTGAGTTAGATCATTAAGCATTCTAAGCATTTGCTTTAAAACCTCACCTCTTGTGATCCCTCCTTGTTCTGTTCATTCTTTGTTCTCAGTGCGACAGGGGCCCGTCAGTTCTCTCTGCAAATAAAATCAGTGAAAAACCTTCCGGGTACATTTCAAGGCATACACGGTGCTGTGAATGCCGGCTGGGCTGTGGCGTGTGTTAATTCATCAACAGGGAAAAAAAAAACTCTGTCAATATTTGCAGGGAAGAGAAGTCTTCAGGAGAAAGAAAGGCCACATTATGGAAATGGAATGTTTTATGCAGGAGACATTTTAGAATCAGGGACAGTCAATAAAGAGGCTAAGAAGGGTTAAGTACTTTGGTATAAGAATAAGGCACCGAGGAGTCTACTGGTTTAGAAATAACACGAGACTTCCATAACCTGCCCCTCCCTGCCGCCCCACGCCCCCATTGTAGGAAATAATGGACATTTCTTCAAGACCGGTGGAAAAATCTAGAACTGCATGTGCCGAAAGGACTGAGGGAAAATCACCACAAGCAATCACCACCGTGTCCTGTATTCTGAATGGACTGGCTGCTTTGTTCATCTTCAGCCCAAAAGGAATTAGAGAAGGTGGCGATAGTTACAGCTTCTGAAGTCAGACGGACTGGGTTCCAGTCCCAGCTGAACCACTTGCTGTGTGACTTGGGCTTGTTGTTTAACCTCTCTGGGCCTCGATTCCTCAGCTAGCAGAAGGGGGTGATAACATCGGCCATCATGAGGGCTAAGTGCCCTGCCGCTGTGAGCGATCATCGTATGTGAACTGCTGACAGGCTGCAGATCCGGCCATCAGGAGACGTGGGGGTTTCCCCACTAGACCCATGAATTCGTGCGTGTGCCCAAAGCCACATTTTCTTTCTTTCCTCTTTGGTAACGGGAGCAGTGATTTTGAAAGCAATGCATGCACTTTCGAGAAGGACGGGGGTGACCAGGTTTAGGCAGCATAGCACAGAGGCTGGGCGTCCCAGCTTTGCCATCAGACCCGTTTTGATTTGAGCCAGTCGCTGCTGCTTCCTAGTGTGGTCCTGGAGAAGGTAACCGGCCTCCTGAGTGGAGGAGAGATGGGCAGTGCTCCCGCTCAGGGGCTACCCAGACGAAGCAACAGGACGGAGCTATCGAACGCTTGGCAGCCTGCCAGACACACAGTAAGGGTTCCGTACATGACTTTAGCAACAATAAATCAAAAGCAACCGGCAGCTGAGGGCTCCCGACTGTCTGTGCCAGAATCCATCATTACTGCCTTTGCTGCCCCCATCCCTCAGTTTCCATGCGGGGGGGGCAGGGAGGGGCTCCAGGTGAAACAGCATCCTGGCTTCTGTCAGGAGAGGAGCGAGTTACCTGCTTCGGGGGCTCAGGAGAAGGATCTGCCCCTGCTCAGAGCATCCTCTCCCCTTTGGAACCAGCCTGTCTGCAGGAGGCATACTTTCTACCCGCCCTGCACCCCAAATCCCAGCACCTTACAGGGGCAGGCCCCTGGGTCCGTGTGTCGTGGGCCACCTCGAGCGTGGCCCGAGCCTTGTCCTCAGCCTGGCCCCTGAGGGAGTGAGGGGGCTCTCCATCCCTGCGACTCCCCGCGCTCCGGGGGCGGGGGTAAGACAGGGCTGTTGGTGATGAGTCCCAGCTCCGTGGGTCCCAGGCCCCAATCTACGTTCTTGGCAGTGAATGCCACAATGTTTAAATCAGAGGATTATTGTTATATTCAAGAAAGATCTGCAGGTTATTAGACTATAGAATGCTTAGCCTTTGGGGCAGAGACAGTGTCTGTTTTTTTCCCTTATCTCCGGGCCTAACATAATAAACATCCAATAAACATGTGTTGAACAGATAACTGAAAATTAATTTCGGAAGTCAGTATGCGAAAATCCCACAGGCACAGAGATGTTCATTGTGGCAGTATTTATAATAGTGAAAAACTATTTTTTATAGTCTGGTTGAGAAGTCTGTGTGTGGTATTGAATAGGATGAAGTGGATGCTATTATTAAAGTTACCACAAAGAGCATAAAAACATGGAAAAGTACTTACGGAATATAAAAAAAAACTACAGATGAAATTTAAAAATACTGCGACTAAAACAATATACACGTGTAACTCTCGATGAAGATGGGAAGGTGCATTTAGAAAGTGATTCTTGTATAAAATTAGCGGGCTTACAAGCAAGCAAGCAACACTTGCGACAATGTTCTACAGTGATGTCTAGAATATTTGTAAAGTCTTTTAAAGAAACCCCTGCAGCCCTTTCTAAACAGATGAGCCAGTTTGCTATTTTCCAGGGTCTATGTGGTGAGCTGTGAAAGGCCTCATTGGATCGGGGGCTTTTGAAAATTTCCATCTCCCCACCTCCCGGTGCAGACCTGGCAAAATTATTCTTGGCAAATGCACGCTTGTCTCAGAACTCTCAGTGCAAAGAGCCTCCAGCAACCGAGGTGCCGTAATCTATACTGGGAAAACTTCGTCAACAGAGGGGATTTGACAGAGGGCTTTTCAGGCTTTATTACCAAGTCTGTTCCTTCTCATCTCCCCGCAATTTTAGTAAACAAGCCAGGCATGTAGTTTTTCTGTCCCCCGGGTCTGTGGGGTTGCAACACGTGCAAGGAAGCCTCACATTGGCCCCTTCCCTACCCTCTGCTCTGTCCCTGTGGCCGAGCCCAGACCCCTGTCCCCCCCCACTCCGCCGCCACCCCCAGCCATGCCAGCCACCCTCGCTCCCCTTCCCACCGTGGCACCCCAGCACTTGTGGAAAGCCAACGGTTGCCCATTCTCACACCTCTTCCCGCCGATGGCCCGTGGCCTTAACGAGACAGTTTGACTCTTTGTGAGACCTGCTGGTGTCCTGCCCAGGTATTTGGTTGAGTTGCTCCTGGAACTGCAGCTTCAAACCATCCAGGCCTTCGTTTGCCACAACCACACTCTGGGACACCGAAATAGGTCTCTATGGAGGTCCAGGTGGGGCTGGCCTGGGCTCTGCCCCACCCACAGCACCCCAGTGCCGCTAGGGTGGGCCGAAGCCGTTTGGGGCCACGGAGAGAAAGTCCAGTGCGGCTCCTTGCTGGGCCCTTCCTTCTACCCAAATTTCTGGGCCTTCCACTTCGGTGAGTGAGAGCAGACAGCCTGCCCGGGACGCAGTGTGGACCTGGGCCCACCTGGCCTTGCAGGAAAAGCAAGGCTTTCACTTCTCAGCTTTGCCATTTACCAAGGCAAGTTCCATGACGGCTGTCCTCTGTTCAGCACGAGTTAGGTCCATGCTAAGGCTTCTGCGTGTTTTCATCCCTTGTGCTCTTCTCCACAGCTCTGCAGAGATGAGGCCCAGAAAGGGACAGTTATTGGCCCAGTGTCCCCCAGCTTACAGTAGGGAAAGCCAGCATCCAAATGCAGATGGGCTTCCTTCCCCAGCTGAGCACTTAATCCTTACCTGGCATAACCTCCTGGGACCCGGCTAAGCCTGTTTTCTCTCGCAAAACAGCAGAATGACTCTACCTTGTTCCTTTCTCCATAAATCCGAACTGCAAAAATTCTGAATGCTGAAAGTTTGGTTTCTTTTTTTTTAAACATACTTTTTTTCCCCTTAAGATTTTATTTATGTATTTGACAGAGAGAGCGAGAGAGCACAGGCAGGGGAGCAGCAGATGGAGAGGGAGAAGCAGGCTCCCCGCTGAGCAGGGAGTGCAATGCAGGGCTCGATCCCAGGACCCCGGGATCATGACCTGAGCCGAAGGCAGACGCCTAACTGACTGAGCCCCCCGGCGCACCCCCCCATCATATTTCTAGCTCCAAAACATAGATAGTGGCAAAACCTGCCCAGAGTTGCCAGGGGATTCTTCATGGTTTTGGTTTATCTCACTTACTGTGAATGTTCCTATGTTTTACTGGGAAAATGTGAATCATGAGTTGGATTGTGGGTCTGCCCCAGAACCTACCGGAGGTGTGACACAGCCCCTGGAGTATATACAGTGCTGTGTTTCTCTAGAACCTGGAAAATTCTGAATTCTGAAATGTGTCTGTTTCCGGGGGATTCAGACGAGACCACGGAGCTGGACAGAACTGCCCATGCGCGCTCACACCCGCCTGCTTATCCTTGCCCAGCGGGAAACCTGTAGGCAGTTCGGTAATAAATGCCAGAAGCCCACACGTACACGCTCTCTGACTCAGCAATTCCTGTCCTAGGAATTGCTTCTAAAGGTTGAAGGATTTAGGATATTCCTCCCAATGACAATCTGAAAATAGCCAAAATCCCAGACTAGGGAAATAATTTAAATAAAGGCTAATGCATTCATGCAACAGAACACTGTACAACCATTAAAATTGGTGCTGGACTTGTAAATTTAGTAACACAGAAAAATATTCATTTTCATGTTTTGACGCCTGGGCGACTCAGTTGGGTAAGCCTCCAACTCTTGGTTTCAGCTCAGGTCATGATCTCAGGGTCCTGGGATTGAGCCCCACTTCTGGCTCCCCACACACTGGGGAGCCTGCTTGTCTTCCTCTCCTTCTGCCCCTCCCCCTGCTCCTGCTCTGTCTCTCTCTCTCAAAAAAAATCTTTAAAAAATATATACATTGTATGTTTTTAAGTGGGGGGAACCCCTCCCGAGTTGCAAAATAGTGCATATTATATATGGTCCCATTTTTGTTAAAAGGAAAAGAAGTCAAAGGACAAGAAAGAACCCTGTCATTACCCTTCCTCTCCTGGGAGGACAGTTCTCCGAGCTAGGGCGCTCTCACACCAGGGCAGCGCTGGGCTGTCAGGACACCGAGCTGGCTGGCCTGGCTGTTGATCTGCGACAGTAAGGGATGCCTTCTGTCCTTAGGTGACTCGGACCCTTCCTGCCCTCATCGCTGCTCCTCCCCAGGTGCCAGGCCTAGATGGCAGGAGCGCTCAGAGAGGATTTCAGGGGCAGCCCTTTCTGCAACCTGATGTGGGGTCATGTAGGGATTTTCATCCATTCCTTCAACAAACATGTCTCGTATTTGCGAGGCAAATGTGCTCAATGCCAAGGATGCAGAAATGAGCAAGACACGAGGCTCCCACATCGGACACTCGCCAGCGGCTGAGGCTGGGTCTTACCCATCTCTGCCGTCCATGTTCAGCATCGTACCCGCTATACCACACAGGCGGGGGGGCTCGCTAAACCAGCGATGGATGAACGGGGGCCCTGTCCTTCACAGACTCTGGGTCCAGGAAAGGGAAACAGATAAAGAAATAAGCTGGCTGAGGTGGTGTTGGTGGCATGTCTCAGTGGGGACACAGGGAAGGGAGGTTCCATTCTGGGGTCAGGTGCTAATCCTGCCTTCACTGGTTTCACAGGTCCCTCCCTTCCGGGTGGATGATGTCATTATGCTTAAGGGCCTGGTTAATTAACCCCAATGCAAAGACAACAAGCTTAGTGCCTCAGAGCCGAGAATACATGTGGATGCCAGCAAGGAGCCGGACAAAGGGCGCTCGTGTTAGGTCCCTAAGAAAGGATAGTGATAAAGACAGTGTAGGCTTAATCCAGTGTGTTCTCTTTCCCCTCGCTAGCTCTCAAGTCAGGGGGGCCCTGGGGAGAGGTGGAGTCCTGGGGAGTGTACAGATGGGGCCATTTTATTTTTCAGAATTAGTTTCACAGCCCTCAAAGTCCCCTGTACTCCACCTGTTCATCCCTCCCCCCAACCCCTGGCAACTGCTGGTCTTTTGACTGTCTCCATAGTTTTGCCTTTTCCAGGGTGTCAGATAATTGGAGTCATACAGAACGTAGCCTTTTCACATGGGCTGCTGTCGCTTAGCAATTTGCATTTGAGGCTCCCTCATGACTTTTCATGGCTTGGTAGCTCATTTCTTTCTTAGCACTGAATAATATTCCATCTTCAGGGTGTGCTACTGTTTATGTATCCATTCGCCTGCTGAGGGACATCTTGGTAGCTTCCAAGTTTTGACAATTATGAATACAGCTGCTATAAACATTTGTGTGCAGGTTTTTTTGTTTCGTTTTTTGGTTTTTCTTGGAGAGCGCACGCACGAGTGGGGTTGGGGGGGGGGGTCAGAGGGAGAGGGAAGGGATTTTAAGTAGGCTCCAGACTAGCACAGAGCTCCATGCAGGGGTTCGATCTCATGACCCTGAGATCATGACCTGAGCTGAAATCAAGAGTCGGACGCTTCACCAACCGTGCCACCCAGGCGCCCCTTGTGTGCAGGGTTTTGGGTGGACCTCGGTTTCCAGCTCCTTTGGGTAAATGCCAGTGGAGTAACTGTTTATGGCCATTCTGCTTATTGACTCATGACCCAACAGGAAAGACCTAGTTGGGAAGTACATGGTCAAGGACAGAATCAGAGGTGTAGAGGTTCTGGACTCTGATAGACAAATGGGATTAAAAGAAGGATTTACACTCATTAAAATTTGTCCGTTTATACGTAGTTCTGGAATGCATACTCTGTTCTACAGACCAGGTCCTAGGGATTCTGTAATGAACCGAAGGATCCACTCACTGAGATATGACTCTCCGGTGAGAGCCCTTGCCCCTCTCAAGTGGCCATGTGTGTGAAAGTGTAGGGACACTGGGCTATCTGGTCTAGACAGGGCGACGAGTAGGGAACATGTGAAGGAGGACATGGGCAAGAGAAGCCTAGTGGTAGCCTGTGGCCTTCCTGCGTCATCTTCCCATCCCTGAAAAGTTCCCTCCTGACTGTTTGGTGACAGTCACACTGCTGTCTGTCCACCATCCAGAAAATGCAGCCACCTGCAGCTTCCTGATTACTCAAAGGTAACTTCAATCCCTCAGATGGGGTTCGTGGGTCCCTTTCCTTTGACAATAATAGCTAACGGCATTGAGCCTTCTGTATACTCTGGGCACCATTCTAA
Source organism: Ursus americanus (assembly GCF_024610735.1). Taxonomy (NCBI): domain Eukaryota; kingdom Metazoa; phylum Chordata; class Mammalia; order Carnivora; family Ursidae; genus Ursus; species Ursus americanus. The sequence continues at coordinate 17,258,735 of NC_142143.1, read as the reverse complement.
ATGGTTTTCATGCATTGGCTCACGTAACATTCTCACATCAACCCCATGAGCTAGGTCCTGTGCTGTTCTATTCATACCCATTTTGCAGATGAAAGTAGAGAAGTAGAGAAAGGTGAATTAGCTTGTCCGAGGTCATACAGCTAATAATCCATAGAGTTAGGATTTGAACCCAGGAAGATTGAGCTTAGCCCTCATTCTCCTAACCTCTCAGTGCTGACACCTATGATTATGACGGTGGGTAGGATATGGTCCATGCAGAGGACGAGCTCATGGCTTATTGAGGGAGAAGGACCTACAAGTATGCAGCTATAATGTGATGCGGTCAGAATTATAATCGCGGTGTGTGTCTGGTACTGTAGCAATGCCGAGGGAGGAACTGACTGCTTGGCAAAGGTTTATCTTCCTTCCTCTCCTCTTCCCTTCCTCTTTCTCTCTGTTCCTTCCTTTCTTCCTTCCATCTCCAAATATATATTGAGCATCTATTACGTACAAGGATAGGGACCAGGCTATCATACAAGAAACACGAGTTCTGCCCCTATGGATCACTGTCTCATGGGGGAAAACGGAGAGTGAGCCAGAATTGTACCAATCTGCTAAGTCTTGGGTCGGGAGACCACATTGTCCTGATTTTAGCACAGGAAGTCCTATTTCTGGGAAGTCCCTCCATCCCAGGCACACTGGGTGGTTGCTTACCCTAGTCGTGTGAAAAGGGAAGCATAAAGTATTATCTTTTGCATGACTTATTCCTAAATTTGCTCACTTGACAGATGTCCGGTGGAATTTCCCTGCTGTTTTTATGCTGCTTTTCTTTTCGTCACTGTGGAGGCTAAAGAGTGCTCTTACTGCTTTTTCACCACGTGTATTTTCTTGTTTGGAGCCAGCTGCTCCTGTCTGTGTCAGAATTTATCTACCGAGGCAGAGGTTCTCCAGCTTGAGCGGGGCATCAGAATCCCCTGGAGGGAGGGCTTGTTGAAACACGGATGGCTGTTTCTGGTTCAGCAGGGCTGGAGTGTCGCCTGAGAACATGCATTTCTAACAAGCTCCCCGGTGAGGCTGAGGCTGAGGTTGATCAGGGACCGCCCTTGGGAAATCACTATACTGAAGGTGTTTCGTGGGAGCTCTTCATTTCACCAAGTGGTTCTCAACCTGGCTGCACATTGGAATCACCTGGGAGCTTTCCGAAATGCACATGCGCAGCCACTATCCTGGACCAAATGAATCAAATCTCTGGGAGTGGAACTTGGGCATTGGTAGCTTGACAACATTTCCCATGTGATTTCATCATTTCTGTAGGAAAGGGCAGCAACTGGGAAGATGAAGAAAAAAAAGTGCTTCCTACTCCTTTGAAATAGATTAATGTATGTTTGTGTGTTGTATTTTTTAAATTAAAATAGCCGAAACCTAGATTGCATAGATTGTGTCCTCTGTCTTTTCCTCAAAGTTTTATTGTTTTATGTTCAGCATTTAAGTCCACGAGAAATTCAGAGTTAATTTCTGTACAAAGTGTGTGGTTTAGGTTAAGGAGTTTGTGTGTTTGTCTGCCTACAGACGTTCTATCACCCCTGCGCCATGTATTGAAAAGGCTACCTTTCCTCCCTTGAATTACTTTTGCACCTGCCAAAAATCAGTTGAGCGTGGTTGTGTAGATCTATTTCTGTCCCATTGATCTATGTGTCTATTCCTCCACCAATACTACCATTCTTGATTACTTTGGCTTTATAATAAGTCTTGAAATTGGATAGGCAGACTCCTCCCACTTTATTCTTCTCTTTCGAAGTTACTTTACCTATTCTAGTTCCTTTGCCTTCCCATATAAAGCTTAGAATAATCTTGTCTATATCTACAAAAATCTTGCCAGGAGTTTGATGGGAAATGAGTTAAACCTACACAGCAATTTGGGGAGAATTGACATCCTTACTGTATTGAACCTGCCAATCCATGAACATGGTATGTTTCTTTGTGTATTTAGATCTTTGATTTCTCTCATAAATATTTTGTACTTTTCAACATACAAGTCCTATTCATGTTTTGTTAGATTTACACCTAAGTGTTTCACCTCTTTTGTAAACAATTATAAGTATTGTTTTAAAAAAAATTGATGTCCATCTGTTCATTGCTAATATATAGAAAGATAATTGATTTCTATATATTTATCTTGTATTCCTGTGTCTTTGCTAAACCCACTTATTTGGGATAATCTTGTAGACCTCTTGGTGATTTTCTATGTGGACAATCATGTCTTCTGCAAATACGTCCTCTTTTCTGGTTTGCATGCCTTTTATTTCTTTTTTTCTTTTTCTTTTCTTCTTTTTTCTTTTTTCTTTTCTTTCTTTTTCTTTTTTTTTTTTTTTTTTGCCTTCCTTCACTGCCTCAACCTTACAGCATTATGTTGAATAAGAGTAGTGAGAGTAGACATCTTTGCCTTCTTTCCAATTTTAAGGGGAAAAATTCAGTCTTTCACCATCAAGTATGTTAGCTGTAGGTTGTTTTTTTTAGATGTTCTTCATTAAGTTGAGAAAACGATTCTCTATTCCCATTTTTCTGTGAGTTTTTTAAACATGAATGGGCATTGAATTTTGTCAATGTTTTTCCCCACATCAATTTATATGAGCATGTGACCTTTCTTCTTTAGCCTATTAATATGGTGGATTCCACTGACTGACTTTCAAATATTGAATCAGCCTTGCATCCCTAGGACAAACCCTGCTTGGTTATAGTGTACAATTCTTTTAATACATTGCTGAATTCTACTTGCTATTTCAGTAATGATTTATGTCTGTATTTCACAAGAAATATTGATCTGTAGTTTCCTTTTTGGGTACTGTCTTTGGTTTTGATATCAGGGTAATACTAGTGTCATACAGTGAGTTGGAAGTGTTCCTTCCTCTTGTATTTTCTGATAGAGAATGTATAGAGATAGTGCTAATTCTTCTTGAAACATTTGGTAGAATTCCAATGAAACCATCTGGGTCTGGAGACTTCTTTTTTGGGAGTTTTTAAATTATGAATTCAATTTCCTTAACAGTTGTAGGCATATGCAAATTTTCTAGTTCATATTAAGTGAGTTATAGTCTTTGTGTTTTTCGAGGAATTGGTCCATTTTATCTGTCAAAAAATGTGTTCTCAATAGCTTTTTAAAATTCACTCTCCTCCATTAGTTCCTCTCACGTCGAAATAAGATGCTGAATCCCTCGCATGCCTTCCCCGTATTCATTCAGGTCACAGAGTTGGTAAATGACAAAAAGCACTTTTCTGCATTTCAACCCAGAGCCAGCATCCTGGACCCTCAGGCAGAGCCCAGGATGGGGCAGTCTCAGTGTAAATTCAGAGCTTCAGGCAACCAGCTGGCCTTGGACATCTCTAAAGTGTCCTGGAACCCAAGAGGGCTGGAGATCCTCTAAGTCACCTAACACTCCCTGGAGATCACTTAAGAGGAAGGGAGGTGGGAGCCCCTTCCTGGAGATCTGGTTTGAGAAGAAACACTGGGTGGCCCAGGGCACCACTAGGTGGCGCTCAGAACACACAGTTACTTGCGGTGGCCAATGTTGGCTCTGAGCAGCTCCGCTCAGCAAGCCAGGTCTGCGGTCTGTGGGGGGCATTTTGTTCTTTCAGTGAGACGAACACTAGAGCCTAGAGCCTGCAAGGATCCCAGGAGCCCTGGGCTGGTGGGGTTTGCAACCCCTCCTCAGACTTCCCCGCGGGCAGAGGTGCTGGAGCTTGACAGTGAAGTGCTGGCCAGGCTCCCAGGAGGTGTGGGGAGCTCCAATGGGCCGCGGGAGAGAACGTCCACACGGAGACTCTCCATCCATATAGTCAGGGAGCCCACGCTGAGACAGCATCCACAGGGAGACGAGAACAGCACCCCAAATCCTCGGTCTGGTTAGCAAGCACGGACACCCCCAGCCGGGCCTGGAGCCCAGTCCCGAAGAATCTCCCTTGTTTCCCTTCCTGGGCTGGCTCCTGACAGGGAGCCTCCTCCACCGGGTCCAGCCGCCTGTAGAGGCACAGCGATCCCTCCGCCTCATCAGATATGCTGTAAGAAAAGAGTCCTCTGGAGTCCACGGGAAGGTCCGAGGTCGGTCCTGCCTCTGCCGCACACCGTGTACCTCGGGCAAGTCGTGTGCAGCATCTTTGCAGGATTCGGGACTAAGTCTAAATCCTGCCCTGTGCTGTTGTTGACCTGAGCCACTTCACCCCTCCTTAGGCCAGCTGGGGGTCCTCCGCTCCGGGAGGTCACCGGATTGACGCGGGACTGAGTGTAGACATCCCGAGGGCACAGTGCGCTCCAGCCCAGAGCTCTGGGGCTCAAGCGACCCTCCTGCCTCTGCCTCCCGAGTAGCCCGGGTAACAGGCACGCACACTGCGCCTGGCTGGACCAGGTCTGAATCCTGAATCAACCCCTGCCAGGCTGCGCCACCTTGGCAAAGTTACTCAACCTTTGTGAGCCTAGGTTCACGTCTGTCACACGCAGATAACAACGGCGCTCGTCTCCCAGTGTCGTGCAGCCTAAATCTAGGTAGATAGGCGGCACAGGGTAAACCCTCCACGTTGGCTGTTAGCAGCTCTTGGTATGTCTCGCCTGTTACTGAGGTCTGTGTCTTCCCCATCCTTGCCCGAACAGCAGGTGTATTCCTTTCCTACTGCTGCTGTAACAAATGCCTACCAACTTAGTGCCTTAAAACAGCACGAAGTTATCCTCTCGCAGTTCTAGAGGCCAGAAGTCTATAATCAAGGTATTGGTAGAGCTGTGTTCTTTCTGGAGACTTCAGGGGAGAATCCCCTTCCTCACCTTACCCAGCTTCCAGAGGCCACCTCTTCCTTCCTTCTGTTCCCTCCTCCCCGCCCCTCTTCTTTAATATTTTGGTGACTAATAATCATTCTTCCTGGGGAAAAAAAAGAGAAGATTACAAGTGGGGAAGCTAGCCCATAATGAGACTTTAGGAATAAATTTCTATATAATAGAATTCAATAATTTCCCCAAGGGTCGGTCCTCTCCGCCAGGCTGTCAGTCCTCAGTACGTATATTTAGCCGGTGAAAGCAACAGTGAGTGCATCAGAAACCAAGGCGACAACTGTAGAAGGTCAAGATTTGCAGTTGCTCTTAGGTTTTTGCTTGCTTTTAGGCTTGGCTATCTTGTTTAATAAGTCATTCATTCATTCCCCAGTTACGGCGCACGAGCTGCTTTGGGGTGGGATTGGCTGGCGGCAGGACGCTCCCCACCTCCATCCCGTGACTGGTTCAGGGGTGGACATGGGACCCAATGAGTGCAGGCGCTGTCTGAGGGGGGGCCCCGGTCAGAGTTCTCCATTCCACAGGCCGGGAATGGACCTGGCAATGGGCTGAAGCAGGAGGTGTGTAAAAACGCCACATGCAAAAGATTTGCATCACAGCATTGCCTGGAACAGTGAACAACTAGAAGAAATCGTGGAGTTTGGCTAAGCAAGCTGGGGTGTATCAATAAAAAGCAATGTCGTGCTGTGATTTAAAATTATATGGCAACTATAAAACATGAAGAAAGTTTACAGTGTAATATTAAGAGAAAAATTTAGACATTAAACTATATATATATGGTGTGATGAAAACTATGTAACGATTATGTGGGTTTATAAGAATTAAAATTAGAAGGCCGTTATTAGTGAATGGAAATAATTACTTCGTTAAGACTACTGGGGTTATAAAGTAGTTAAAAATACCCAGAAACTATTCTACAGTGCATTCTATATTTATTTCTTCAAAAGAACTCCCGTAGTAATTTCTGAACAGGTGAACCAATTGGTTGCCATTTTCCAGGGACCGCTTGCTTGGTGAGCCCATGACCCCAGTTTCCCTGGCGGTCACCCTCTGATATTGAGGGTCCCAGCCTTCGGGTGGACACTGAGGGGGGCAGAGTTGGGGGAGGGAAAGGGACAGGTTTTTCAAGATCTCAGAGCTGCTGGCCCGCTCTTCTGACTTCCTCCTAGGTGCACAAGCAGATCCCCCAGTTTATCATATGCTGGGATTGTGCTGCTGATGGAGGTGCAAAGCATAAACCAGCCTTTTCCATGGCTCCCCGCACATCTTTCGTTCCATTTTAACGGCACTATAAAGTCAATAGATTACCTTTAAAAAAGCTGCTGGAAAGGAGCCACGTTTTGAAAATGCGTTCTGTAGAAAGGACGTTTCCCAACGTTCTCCTCCCCCCATGCCCGTTTTCCCATCTTCTGCCCATTTTTTTCCTCCCACTTTTTTTTTTTTTTCCTAAAGCTGTGACCCACGAACTTTAGTTACATCAGATTCATGGGGAGGAGCCAGTTCTTTACGATGCAGACTCGGGTCTCACTTCTGGAGTCAGAGTTGGCTTTAGTCCAGTTCCCGGGTGGCGTCTTTTATCGGCATTTTTACCACACTGTCCAGGCGACTGCACCGCCTCCAGATTGGAGCAGGACCCACCAGTTCCACTGCATGTGGAGGGACGCCTCCTGAAAGATGGGCAGAACCCACAGGGGACAAAGAGAAGAGGCCACCAGAAGAGAATCAGCACTGGGCTGGCTGCTTTCTCCCTCAAAGGCAGGATCAAACACACGAATAAAAAATGACTCGACCTTTCCTATCAGAACTCCTGGGATGGGGACCTGCACATCTCATTTTACCTGCACTCGTAAAATCTACATGCTCCTGATTTGGGTCTAAATTAAACAGCCAACCTGAACATCGTGCCCTTGTGGAAAGACAAATTGAATGCGCCCTAAAGATCCATTTGCCCAACTGATTGCGGTCCTGACCGAGGTTAAGAGTTCTTTACAATTCCACGAAGGCCTGGGCTTGGATGATGCAACCATTTTAGTAAGCTTTGTCTGCTCTACGTGTAATGACAATGGAATATTAACACATTTCATCGATTCTAGGATGCAGTGCCCACCCCCTCCACACACATTTTTAGCAGCTAGGCAACTGGAATGTGTCTTATGATTAATGTCTTCTTGTCTTTGACACAAGGTCATGACATGGTTGTCATTGCCCGACACCTTCTTTCAGAATGCGAGCGCAGCACCCAGGAGAGAAACGCTTCCTCCTCACGCCATTGATTGCCTGGAGAGCCGACTTTGTGTTCAAAACTATGAACATTGACAACAACGAGTTGAAAATCACTAAGAAGATTTGGACTTTGAAACATTTTGAGAATAACTCGGCCACTTTTTTTTTTCACCTATATTTTCCTCTTTAGGTGTGCCCGAGAGTGACATGCGATAAATCTACATAAGTCACTAAATAAGTACTTTTGGTAAGTCTAAAATAAACATTTGAAGAGATAAGGAAGCATCGCATCATAGCTAATTGGCAGCATTTCTTTACTTTCTCAGCAGTACATACAACAGTGTGGTACTTCTTATAACCGAAGGCATCTCAGCCACGGTGAAATGCGGTAGGAGCTCACGCACGTAGCCCTTCCTACCTGCCAGGCGTGAACACTTCATGCGTATGAACTCGTTTGAATCCTCATTATCTTAGGCCCAGCTTGCAGGTAAGGAAACTGAGGAACTATGGAGCTAAGGCAGCCAGAGACTGGTAGAGCTGGGGGGGGATTCCAGCCAGCTCCAGGGTCCAGGCTCAGACGCTGCATTTCAGGATCTCACATAGAGGGGTGTAAGTTTGCAATGGGGCAGATAATACCTGCTGAAGAATTTTCAGCCAGATTTGTGTGGATTAGGGGAAAAAAATGTGCCAACAAGGAGCCAACATGTTGCAAGGACTAAGGTCAATTCTGTGACAGGCAGAAGAGCAGCAGAGGTAGCCTGTAGCAAGGTTCTTTCTCACCTGACCTCCCCAGCAGGCACTGCCTCATTTTACAGGGACACCTCACATCAGAAAGGTTCTTGTGGTTTCTCAGTGTGTTTAGTGGAACACTGAGATATCTCTACGTCTGAGGTGGGGCTCGAACTCACAACTCCAAGATCAAGAGTCGCATGCTCCTCAGAGGAACATTGAGAAGAGCAGAAACAAAAGTTGTTTGTCTACTCCTCGCTTTCCATTGCTTTATATTGAAGTGGGTATGAATTTAATGCTGACTTTTGCGCAGATGTTGGCTGCCTTTGTCAGGGGAAGCGGCACTCCCAGTTTTGAGGGACTGAATTCAGGCTTGAATCATTATTCTTCAAGAAGGAGTAAATAGACATTAAGACAAAGGGTAAAGATGTGGATTCAGTGTTGATCTAATGGAAAAGCCTCCCTCCCAAGTTTACTTCATTTAGCAGATTTTTTAAAAAGCCTGAGTGAGCCCAAATTTTCTTTTCTTTTTACCACATGTGACAAAATTGATACGATGACAATGAAATCTGAGCTATGAATGGGGTTGATTGTGGAGACTGAATCTTTGGAGGCTTGGTTCATTTACAGATGCCAAAAGTTATAGTCTTGGTAATAAGACAGGAACAAAGGAATCAGTCGTCTTTGTTCAGGGAAAATGTCTTTAGAAAACTGGGGTTTTTTTTCAAGGTAAAAGCAACCCAAAAAGGAGACCAGGATCTGAAAGTCCACCATCTGACCCGAACTTCCTCCTCTCCCCCTAAGAGGACGGTTAACGAGTCTGTCCGGACAGGAACCTCCGAGAGTTGTACAATGCCTCATCCCTGGCACTCTGTCCTCTGACCCCCCATCTGCCTTCTGCACCCACACGTTTATGAGCATCTGACTTCTCGAAGTATCATGAAAAGAAATTGCCCAGGTCCTGAATCTGCTTCTGCAGTATCCAATGCCTTCAGTTCAGCCCAAATTTTCTGGAATTTACAGCCTTGGTACTTTCGCATTGCCTTCATTGACCGAAAAGAAGGTAGAAAAGTTCAGGAAACTTCTATAAGTAATTTAAAGCATTATTTTTGTATTAAATCAGATGCAGCTGTATTGACTAAGGAAAATGTGAGATCTGGGTGAATTTTAAAGAGGAAATTAAGAATGGCAGATACATTTCTGGCTTTCTGGTCAGCTTCAGACTAGACCCCCAAGCCTCCAGGGCTGAGCGTTCATTTTGTCTACCCTGAGGGATACTGATGTGGAAAAGTTTGAGAAGCTCTGCTTTACAAAGAGCCCCTTGAGCCTCATGGCCATTGGTCTTTAAGCAGAAAAATACACTTGGTTCCTTCTGTCCTGGGCTGCCTTCCATTGCTGTCCACCCATGACCATGGTCTGCCCATTGGTGGGCACGGGGAGTTGAGGGCTTCCTTGGCAGAATGTTCCCTGTAGTTTCATCCCAGGAGCCCATGCAGTGTGGTTTGCAAAGCTAAATTAGAGACCACCCTTCAAGGCTGAAATGAAGTCCTTCCCTCTGCTCAGTCCCATCTGGTTTTGGTGTAGTAGGGAGTTACAGCCATGGTGGGTGCAATCTGGGAGCCCAACAAGAGCACCTGGAAAAACCAACAGAGTCCACGCCTATTTGTGTAGAGAGGATGGGATCTTTGCAAATCTTTGGATAATGTTTTCCCTGTTGTATCGGGCTTTTAAAGGAAGAGAACACATCTCCATGTATTTTAAAAGTCATTTGTTCATTCAGTAAAATTCTTGAGCTGCTTTAGGCATGGGGAACATAGCAGCAAACAAAACTGATAAAAATCCCTGCCCTTATGCAGCTGATGTGCCAAGGTGGGGAGAGAGATAATTTTTAAAATGATAAGAATATCTAGAATCATGGTGATCTGTAAAGGAAAATGAGGGGGGCGCCTGGGTGGCTCAGTCAGTTAACCGCCTGCCTTCAGCTCAGGTCATGATCTTGGGGTCCTGGGATTGTCGGTTGGGCTCCCTGCTCAGCGGAGAGCCTGCTTTTCCCTCTTGCTCTGCCCCTCCTCCCCCCGCTTGTGTCTCTCTCTCTAATGAATACATAAAATCTTTAAAAAAGAAAAAAGAAAAATGAGGGAAGGAGGACGGGAACATGTGTGTTAGTAAAGAGGATGCTCAAATATCACTGAAAAGGTGACATTTGAGCAAACAACTGAAGCCTTTGGATCTGTTGCTTTGAAGGAACAGCCTGTCAGGTTGCCTGATGGATTGGATATTGGGTGTGAGAGAAGGAGGGACATTGAGGATGATTCCAAAGTGGGACAGGCAGCTTACGACATGGCTCCCAGTGATCCCCACCTGCTGTTATTCATGTCTCCGTAGCTCTCCTCCTCTTGAATCTGAGCTGCACTGCGCCACTTGTTTCTAATGAACAGAATGTGGCAGAGTGGATGAGATGTCCCTTCTGTGATTAGGTGACACAAGGTTGGCTTCCTCTATGAGCAGTTTCTCTCTATTGTCTTCTCTGCGTGCACGTGTCAGTGGAGCAAGGTGCCTTGCTGGAGAGGTCCCCATAACAAGGACCTGGGGGCAGCTTCCAACTAACCCCCAGCAAGGAACCAAAGTTCTCAGTCCCACAGCCCATGAAGAACCGAATTCTGCCAACAGCCACATGAGCTTGGAGCGGGTGCTTCCCCAGCTGAGCTTTGAGATGAGATCACAGTGCCTGCTGACACTGATAGCAGCCTGTGAGCTACCCAGCAGCATGTCCAGACCCCTCACCCGCAGCAGCTGGAAGCTAATCCAGGTGTGTTTTAACCCCAGCTGTTAAGGTTGGGGATAATCGGTTATGCAGCGATACATAACTAATACACAAGGTTTTTGATCTGGGCAACTGAAAGAGTAAAGTTACCATTTATGATAGCAGGAGAGGAGTATAGATAGAAGGGCTTCCTGGCGGGGAGGAATCGCAAATTTGGTTTTGCATATGTACAATACACACACATTTCTGTTTCTGTGATAATGTTTATCGTGGATTTTTCAAATGGTAGTTAGCTACCAATATGTACGCTCTAAATATTCTCCCAGGAACCACTTTAAAAAATGTTAATTAATGCATCTTCAGAAATCAGATTCTATAACAATTTTAGTCACAATTATTTCTGGAAACGGAGAACATCAAATACAGTACCAACCCATTAATTCTGATGTCTCACTTTTAGAAGTTATTTATTTTTTTACAGTTTGCACGAAAACCGGGATAAAAGGTATCTTTGTATATCTACTAGGAGAAGGTTTGCCGGAGCAAACTGACATACAAATGATTTAAGAGTAAGAATGTTTCATTTTTGGCATTTAAGAAGGATTTATTTACATGCTCACAGAGCCACTCACCTTTAGTAGAAGTCTGCTCAACCAACTGAGGCTTTGAATTATGACAGCCTCCATGGAGACTAAAAGGAAAGTATGAAACCAAAGAGACACAAAGGAGATAAAATTGGCGCACAGTGGTGATGGGTTGGAGGTTGAAGAAGGGACCACGCACACGCTGTCTGCTGCCTATGCGGTCCCTCATCTTTCTTGCCCAAAGAGCACAATTTTGGCCCTGATAGCAGGTGGCCAGGGTGATGAGAGGGGCCTGGTCTTCACGTGACCCCAGAAGGTGAATCGCTGTTAATTCCATTCCCCTTGCCCATGACTGGTTTAGGATGGGTGTGTGACACAGTCATGGCCAGTGACATGTGAAGGAAGTCTCCACTGGGGCGCCTCTGAGATGGGTTTCTTTGCTCTTTAAAAGAGAACGCTGAGGGAGATTTTCTTTTCTGCCTCTGGACATGGCTGTCTGCCCGTGTTACCTTAACCAGGCTAAGAGATCCAGCCAACAGGCTGAGGGCGGCCAGGTGGAAAGTCAGAGGAACTTGGGTTCTTGATGTTCTTCATGCTGAGGGTGAACTGCCGCATCAGCCAGTCCTGGAGCTGCCACATTTGGTGGGTTGTTTTTATATGAGATGGGACATATCGTAATGATGTAAGCCATTTTGAGTCGGGTTTTCTGTTGCTTGCTGCTGCAAGCATTCTGAGACAAGAAAATTCTAGGGTAAGGTCTAGTTTTCTGGTTTGGTCAGTGGATTCATTGACCGAAAGGCAATTCAGAAGGAGAAGGCTAGTGGGCTGGGGAGAAATGATTGGCTGGGTTCAGGTCATGTTTAGTTAGAGATGCCCTTGGGACGCTCAGGTGAGGACATCAGTGGAAGGACTGATGTGCAGATCCAGAGGTGAGGAGGGAGCTCTGAGCGGGGTAGAGCCTTGGGAGTCCTCAAGGAGAACAGGAGTGATGGTTGCGACACATTCTTTGGCTTGGTCTTGAACCCAAGCTTTACCTCTTAATGCCTGTGGAACCTGGGGCGGGGCACTGGACTTTTTGAAACCTGCCTTTCCCTGTTTGTAAAATGGAAAATGCTTTGTCTCATTGTTTCCAAAGTAGGGATTCTTACCTCGATGTGGTAGAGGCGATGCCAGATCTTCACCACCTGGTTTCCATTCCTCTTGGGCTCACGAGCACACTGCGTGTCCCAGCATCCCCTGCGGTCAGGTGGGGTCTCATGGATGCATTCTGAGCGGTGGGATGTGACACTCTGTCTTCCTTCCCGCGCCATCTGGATGCAGAGAACCCAGGGGAGGCCGTGAGGCTCCCGAGGAGGATGGAAGCTTTAGGTGGAAGGAGCTTGGGTCCGTGAGTGACTTTGTGGAGGGTCCCTGAGCCCCAGTCACTTACATGGGACTATAACATGAGCCAAAGTCATCCCTGACCGTGTTGTTTCTGTAGCAGCCTCCGTTCCGTACCCTGACTCACAGCCGCAGCATTTCCCAACGTCTGAGACACAAGATGTCTTAGGTGGTATCCAAACAGTGTTAAATTTTGATTTGTTATGCATTTGTTTCAAGGCAGTAGGAAGGGGCGCTTGGTGGCTCCGTCCGTTGAGCATACGACTCTTGATTTTGGCTCAGGTCGTGATCTCAGAGTTGTGGGATCGAGCCCTGTATCGGGCCCCACACTGTGTGGAGTCTGTTTGAGATTCTCTCTTCCTCTGCCCTTCCTGGTCGCATTCTCTCTCTCTTCCTCTCTCTCTCTCTCTCTCAGATAAATAAATCTTTAAAAAATTAGGAAAAATACCTGTATGCATAAAACTAGCTCCTCAGCCTTATGATTGCAGAGATATCATTACTTAAGACAAGGGTTGGTTTAATTAGTTAAGGAAAAATATGAAGTAAATAACAGAACAGGTGTTGCGTGAAAATGGCAGAAATTGTAATGGTGGCACTCGCGTGCTGGCTCACTTCCGGAGGTCGTGAGCCTGAAATGATGTGATGTATGGAAAGTACCTCTCGTAGGCCTGGCCCACAGTAAGTGTGTGATAAATGGGAGCTCTTACCTTGTTAGTGTTCCAACCCGCATCACAGGATTTATGACGCTGCATTTTATGACTGGTTTACTGTTCGCTCATCACCCTCGCTAACTCGGAACTCTTTAAGGATGGAGATCTGTTGTATTCCTCTCAGGATCTCTAGTAGTACTTTAGAGCCTGGCACCTAATGGGAAACCAGTAAATGGAGGTTGAGTGTTGATAACCACGGGGGCATAACGTCCTTTCTGTCCTTTCTAGGATTACAGATTCAAATATGTCGCACTACCCGTCCTACGCAGACAGGACCTATGTCTGACTCAGGGTTGGGTCCCAGCACCCAACATAGTACCTAGCACATAGTTGGAGCTCAAGAAATCTTTGTTGTGGGGCACTGGGGTGGCTCAGTCGGTTAAGCGTCGGACTCTTAGTTTCAGGTCAGGTCGTGAGATCAAGCCCCAAATCAGGCTCCAGGCTCAGTGCGGCATCTGCTTAGGACTCTCTGCCCCTCCCCCCGCTGCTCTTGCTCTCTCTATCTCTAAAACAAACAAATAAATCTTTAAAAAAATGCTTGTTGTGAAGCAACATATTGATTTTAATCATGCTCATATATTCCTACACTGTCCAAGTAGGCCTGAGCCCAGAAAACAATATATCTCAGCTAAAGATGGGAAAGGCAAATCTGGAGAAGGAAGTGACCCAAAAAGATCACAGGCATACGGGAATGTGCAGTGGGGCCTTTGAAAGTCACATGGGCTGTGGAGCAGTTCATTGTGCGAGACTGTCCTGAGCATTGCAAGACATCTAGTATCCCTGCCAAAGCCCATTCATGTCAATGGTGTCCCCGGTCATCATGGTGACCCCAAATATGTCCCTATAGATCTCCAGGACACCCCAAGGGGAACAGTGCCCTCACTGGTCCAACGCATCCTCCCAAATGGAATAGAAACTAAGAAGCAGGGAGGGAGAGAGACTTGCCTGACTGCCAGAGCCAGGATTTGGACACAAATCTCTGATATCGTACCAATTATCTTTCTCTAGTCACTAATGCTGTAACTTATTCAGATCAAAAAGTGAGCTCCAGGAGGGAGCAGGGACTTGGGGCTGGTCAAGGTGGTGCTAATAAGGTTTCTCCCACTAGCCGATGAGGAGCGGAGCCCATGGGACTCACCACATCCTGACTCCCACCCCCCTCGCCTCCCCCAGCCGCTCAGCCTTGCCTGGGGAGGAGAGCAGCGGGCAGGAGTGGGGAGAGTGGCAGAGAGAAATCTACCTCGACGGAAAAGCTGGCTCTGCCTCCTAACAAAACTGAGATGAGTGTGTGTATTTTAAAGCAAATAAATGTTTCAGAACCTGAGCAGGGAGATGTTAATGGCTCCATTCGAATTCAGTGGAATTTATTTGCCATCGGAGCCGGACTTTCTGAGAAGCGTGGTTCAATCAAGGTTAGACATGAAGGAAGCACTTGTGGGCTGTGTGGACACAAAGTCAATCCCCGAGCCTTTCACCTCCTGCACATTTCGTAATTAGATCTCCGAACCTCCAGCTGCCCCTGGCTGGGACACACAGACATGGGAGCTTTCTCTTGCACTTTCTGGCTTTTTCCACGTTGGAAAGATGATCTTTTCAAGCTTGTTTTCACAATCAGCACTGAGACAACCAGCTAAGCACTCGGGCTGCCCTGTGTGTTTGCAGCCTCTCTGTCGGAGGGGGTACCCATCATCTAGAAATGAGAAGCTTGGCTTGGCCTTTCAAAATGATTATTTTAAACAATGAATGGTGTTTACAGAAGTGCAACTGGGAATAGAGATTCATAATGAATAGCTCCAGCAATAATTACTTATTTTCTATATTTATCGAAAATGACCACATACAGTATTGCTGTTTTCTCTGAAGAGAGAAGTGCGGAAATTATCACACTACTTATCAACCCTCCTGTGTTAGTGACTAGCAATTGCTATTTTGTAATTACTAGGGCAAAAGGACGATGTTACCCCTTGGATGCGCTGGCTCTAGGGTGATAACGAACGCACTTGCGCAGTAATGTCAGTAAGTTAGTGCGTAGAGAACAACTAGGAGATGTTTGGCCTCTGCTCCAGACCACCAGCTGTTAGCCTATGATGCAACACAACTTGGGGTCGAAACACTTCGTCCCCAGATTCCTCAAATGTTGAGTTAGTTTTCCTCGGAGTTGTCTGGGAACCACCTCTCTCAACAAAGGAGGAGTCTTCCAACAGCACATGTTCATTGATGTTCAGCGATAGACTGGTGAATGTTTAAAGACCAGCTTTCTGAGGGTAAAAAGTCCTGGTATACAGCCCTGGCCCATTTCTGTGGTGTAAACACTCCCATCCTGGCAGATTTTAAGATACGGTGGAACAGGCTTTGGGGAGGAGCTGTGAGCAGCGGGCCCTCGCAGGCTGCCGTGAGCTGCCCCAGAGCAGCACTGTGTATACAAGATAACTGACACACGTTTGTTGAGGGCCTACTATGTGCCAGGCACTGTCCTAGTGCTGAAGGTCTAGCAGTGAACCGAACAAAGCCGCCGCACTAGTGGAGTGTGGATTGAGTAGGAGGGACAGACGGTAGACAAACGGGCTAACCAGCAGGCAGGTACCATGCTGTCCCGGCAGAGGAGTGACGAGTGAAGCAGAGTAAGAGGGAGGGTTGCGACAGGGTGGGGCTTTTGCCTACAGCAGATGGGGCGGCCTCTGCGAGGGGTGTCACAAGCACAAATTTAATGAAGTGAAGGAGTGAGTCTTTGAGGATGCCTCAGAAAAGAATATTCTAGGGACAGGGGAAAAACCAGCGCCAAGTGGATGAGGTGGCAGGTGGGAGGTTGCATGGGTACCTGAGGGTTGCTTTTCGTCTCTTTCTGGAATTCTTGAGATCTGGGAAGCCTGGGGTTGCCTTCTTTCTAGGACCCAGATGTGTTTCTGGCCGTGGTCTGTGGAAGCAATGTCGCCGTAAATTAAAGCAAGGCTGGAGACCAGGAGTGGCCCTGATTCTCTCTCCCTCCTATCCGTGAGCAAAGGCTTTGTTGCGGGATGTGGGCTCTCCTAGCTTTTATTCTCCTGTCTGCCACACCTGCAGCTCCTTCAGTGTCCTCACATAGGTCGGCTCCTGATCTCCTTATTCCTCTTGCTTTCAAACCTATGCCCCAGCCTAGAACGGCATTCCGCAGGGGAAGACTGGTTAGCTGCTGATTTCCTGTCTCCCAGAACAGTGCCTGCCCCTCCTTCCCTGTCAGCATTCCGTAAATGTTGAATAAATTAACACAAGAAGATGCAAGCATCTGATGAGTTCATTAGGATTTCCAGTGCGGCCTTGCCCAAGCTGGTAAGCCCCTTCCTCAGCGAGTCCTAGCCCTCTGCCTGCCGGTTTGTTCAGCACGCAGCACCCACACAACTGCTGACAACAGGTGCTCACAAACGTTTGTTGCATGATTGCAAGCATGGGTATTATTTCATTCCAAATGACTCATTTTTATTCTAAATTTCTTCTGTTCCTCTTTCATATAATGGATAGGACAGTCTATTGATTTCTTTTTAAACTGTGTGCAGGGAGGTAAAATTATCTGTGAATTTCATTACAACCCAGCGAAGGAGGCATTAACATCTTTTGTTCTATAAAGGGGCTGCTGGGCTGGCAGAGAAGTAGTGTGGCAGACAGAATGACAGCAGGCCCTGGGGGGGTCACCTTGAGCGTCTCTGAAGCTACAAGGGAACAAGCTGACCCGGGGCAGCTCTGGGGACCTTGGGAAACTGCTCTTGTCTTCGACGATACACCCACCTGCCAAAAAGGCAGGCCTTCCTTTCCAGGATCCGCAGTGAGCACGAGCTGGGATCAGAAGAGAGGCCGGTCATTTCCACAGCTTTTAGAAACTCTTCAGCGCTGCCGGGGGCGGGGATTCGAGGGGGGTTGAAGTGTCTCACCTCGTGCCACGTTTGATGTGTGGCACACAAAGAAAGTACAAAGTCAGAGAGGCGACCCAAGAAGTGAGAGTCTTTTCCTTGGGGGAGCAAAGTCTTGCTGGGTTTAAACAGGGATCAGTCTGCTCTGCGCTAATCATGAGACTGGGAAATATATTGACATTGCAGGTGTTTAAGTGCAAAGATAAAACAGACGTTTCCTTTTATCTCGACATCAGTGACTAGACAAGACTCCCAGCTCAAGAGGTTTTGTTTTATTTATTTATTTATTTATTTATTTATTTATTTATTTATTTATTTATTTATTTTCACGCTGACTTCTAAAGTAAAGAAATGCACGGCAGCACCTAATCTTTAGAAATAGGTAACTGGCAGCTTCGTGTTGGGAAGTGATATTAAGGACTGTCACAGCAGTGATTGTTGGCTCTGTCCCCCACACCCTGCCATTGAGGTTAGAAGGGTCATCCCTGTGTTAGAGACGAGGAAACTGGGAGGTGAATGGCCAGCCTTTTGGTGGTGTTTGTGTGGGGGGATGTCTCTGGGCTCAAACACAGGCTTACTGGCTGCAAGAATGCTGTTATCTTTGCCGAGGAGTTAACAATAGAAGGCAGGAACCACACTGTACAAGGCAGGGTTCTCCAGAGAAACAGAACCAGCAGAAGATATATACATACATACCTGGAGAGAGAGAGTTTATTCTAAGGAATTGGCTCACAGGATTATGGCAGCTTGGCAAGTCCAAACTCTGCAGTGTAGGCTGGCAAGCAGGAAGCACAGGGAAGAGCTGCAGGTCAGGTCCAGAGGCAATCTGCTGGCAGAATTCCCCCTTCTTTGGGGAGGTCAGTCTTCTAGCAAGGCCTTCAACTGATTGGTTGAGGCCCATCCTCATTATAAAGGGTAATCTGCTTTACTCAAAGTTCACTCTTCTAAAAAAACACCTTTATAGAAACATCCAGAATAATGTTTAATCAAATATCTGGGCACCGTGGGCACGTGTGGACACATTAAATTAACCATTACACATATATTCATTTTTAAATACATTTCTTAATGATAGCAATTACAGTACGCATTCAATATAGAAACTTCAAAATGACAAAAAATATAAAAAAGAAAAAATGTTTTATCCTATCAGGGCCCACTGGGATGGATATTGACTTAATTCTAGGCATATGAACATTGTAAGAAATATGTTTTCAGGGTGCCTGGGTGGCTCAGTCGGTTGAGCATCTGACTCTTGGTTTTGGCTCAGGTCATGATCTCAGGGTCATGCGATTGAGCCCTGGTGTTGGGCTCTGCCTTCAGTGGGGAGTCTGTTTGAGATTCTCTTTCTCCCTCTCCCTCTCCCCCTCCCCCACACATTGTGCCCATGGGTGCACACACACTTTCTCTCTCTCAAATAAATAAGTCTTTTTTTAAAAAAAAAAATATGCTTTTGTACCCCTGTGTGATATCATCTCACAATAATGTTTCACAGCCATTTTTTTTTTCATTTAGCAAGACTCCGTAAATTTTTCCCCAGGTTAATAAATATTCTTCCATATCCTGATTTTTAATGGTAGCCCAGCAGGTCTGTCTCATGATGGCTGCAGTGAATGGTTTTCCCTCCTGCTCAACATCCTTTCTCCTTTGTTTCTGATAATAACATTTAGTTCAGTTCCTGCTAGGTCTTATCTGTTGTGCCAATGTATAGGCATAGGACAAGGTTGCAAATATCAAGAAAGAGGGTTTTTTTTTTCTCCAGGTTGCTAGGCTGGTGCTTTATAGGTCTAGGACTATTGGAGGCCATTTTTGTCAATACTTGGACTTGATCCTAAGAACAAAGCCAGTATAGAGGAAAGCAAAGTAGAGAAATGAAGAAAAACAGACTTCTGATTACATTTTTTGGGTACCTGGAACCAGCCCTGCCTGAAGCTACTCTCCTATACTTTTCAGCTATAAAAGATCATAGATCCCTCATTCTTTGCTTAAGCCAGTAGAGTTAGGTTCTGTGACTTTCCCCTAAGAGAGTTCTGTCTGATATGGCATCATTTCAGCTGACAGGCACTAGTACATGACTACAATGTTTTTTGTTTTTGTTTTTTTCTGATAATTTACCCACGGTGGGCAAGACGTTGCAAGGGGATTTGGAGATTGCAAGGCGACTAAGCTGTACACCCTGATCTGAAGGAGCCTGTGATCCAGGCATTGTAGCCAAGTGCATTTTAGACATCTACAAGGACGTAAATTCCAACAGCTTATGGGGATCAGGCCAGGCTTCCCAGAGGAAGAAGCGCTTGACATTGACCTTGAAGGGGGGGATGATAGGATTTCAAATTCCTAAATCTAAAAAGATCTAAAAGAACCTACAGTGGACTGGTCTTGAAACACAGCTTTAACGTGCCTATGAATGGCCCAGGGATCTTATTAAAATGCAAATTATGATTCAATAAGTCTAGGGAGGAGCCAAGATTCTGCATTTCTAAAGAGTTCCCAGATGAACTGGGCCCTGCTGATGCACAGGCCACACTCGGAGTAGAGAGGGTTTGGCCCTTGGCCCCTTCCTCCAGCCTCACCTCGCACCAGGCCTCCGCCTGACCGGGGGCCCACCTTGGCAGGCTTCCTTGTGTCCTGGGAGCACACACACCTGGAGGCCTGCAGCCCACTGGACCTTCTGCCTGGATGGCTCCTTCCTGCACGCCCGTCCATAGGGCTTCTCTCCACCCTCTGCCCAACTGGCAGGCCATTGGGGACCCCTGCGTCACATGTCACTTTCCAGCCCCCGTTATACCCAAGCTTTCTCACAGCCCGCTAGAGGCAGAAAATGGTACTTGTAGGGCTCACTGGACTAAATGAATAAGCAAACAGCCAAGGGGCTCCATGTCACCCATACATGTAATCCATTCCCGGCAGGTGGCCTGGGAGCTCAGTGGACCTGCATCAACCTGTTCTACCTCTTTTGTACCAGTTACCAGAACTTGCAAGGATGGTGTTGATTGATTTGTTCACTACCTTCCTTTTCCAGCAGAGGGTAAAGCCAGAAAGTCAGAGCCCGTTCTTCCGGCTGTTGCTCTCTCCTCCGTGGCATCTGGCACATGACGGGCACTCCGCAGACATTCCCCAAATGAAATGGATGAAGGCATAGTTGGGGAGCGGAGGGAGGCAGGTAGCAGGAAGGACATTTCTGGCAAAGGGAAGACCGTGAGTAATAGTGAGGAATAAAATGAGTCACCCAGTTTAGCTGGAACCGGAGTAGAGTCTGTGTAGGAGGTGACAGATGGCAAGGAAGGTTGGGAATGCTCTGTCGAGGGACCTGTGGGGAACTGGTACTTAATCTGCTGGGTGATGGGGTGCTATGATCAGATATGGTTGGAGCTTGGCTTGAGGAGTGCCGGCGGGCCAGTGGGGAGGAGGAGAGGGAGAGGGTGGGCTGGGGGGGGGCGCCAGTAGCTGCTGGAGGCTCTGGAATGAGGGCGGTGAGCACACCTTGTAGAATTGTCGTGAGTGGTTCATGGTGGGGTGCAGTGTGGTATAGGCGCAGAGGACATCGTGCTGTGCCGGCGGGAACCCCTCCAGGACAGAAGGCTTGTGTCCCCAGTTGTTGGTAGCTGATGGATGACAGTGAGTCCTGTCTCACCCCAGGACACACCTCCTTCCCCGGAATCAGCTACATCCAGTGACAGGTAGATGTGGGGGTACAAAGGCTCGGCTTCCTACCAAGCTGGGACAAGTCCAAAGCCCCAGGCTCGCTCCAGAGCTCCCTGGGGGGGGGGGGGACTAAGGCCTTTGCTGTGACTGCACGGCAGGCCTCCCCTCCTCTGTCCAGCCCCGCGTCCTGCACTCACTGGACACGACAGGCTTTGTTCCAAAGGGCACTCCCCAATGAACTTCCTGCACTCACGTCTCTCCCTCTGAGTGTGCTTCGCAGAGATGCGCCATGGGACACAGGGTATTATCTTGACAGTGTGAGTCTCAGCCACTGGGATATCAGGTGTGGCTTTTAGGCCACAAACTGAGACACCACACTGAAAATTTTAAGTCCAGAAGCTGAGAAGGAAAGCAGTGTTGCGGAGGCGGGGACTGTGGGTCAAGAGGCTTCTCGGGCACGTCAGAAATTCTGTTTTTTGTGCTATGGACCCCTTCTTAGATTGATGTTTATAGATGCATAAGGAAAAAAAGGATAGCAAAGGAAACCAATTGTATTGAAGCATAGTTGTCGAGGCACGTGGGTGGCTCAGTCGGTGAAGCAACTGACTTGGTTTCAGCTCAGGTCGAGATCTCAGGGTCCTGGGATAAAGCCCCATGTTGGGGCTCAGCGGGGAGTCTGCAGCCCCTCTCCCTCCGCCCCTCCCCCGCCCACTCACGTGTGTGTTTGTGTGTGCACACACGTGCGCTCTCTCTCTAGAATGAATAAAATTAAAATAAATTTAAAAAAGAAACATTATTAAACTATTATTAAAATAGACTTATGACATGTTAATACATGGCACAGAAATTATTATGATACAGAAATATAGTCAATGAAAGGCCTATCAGTGGGTGTAATAATCTAGAAGAAGGAATGAATATAGATATTTCAAGATATATAAAGCTGCTAAAATGTGACCTGAAAACTCTGTTAATGGCGAAGTTACAGGGTTTGTAAATACCAGGGTCAATGAAAATAAAGATTAAGTTTTTCCCACCCAAAGCCATGGACCCCCTGAATTCAATGCATGCACTCCCTGAAGATCTGTGACCCACGAAAGGTTAAAAAAGAAAGTCTTGGTATTATAATATCTGTTATTACTTTACCATGCTTAGTTCTTGGTGGTGTGATGTGAGTGTGTGTGTTAGGGACCCTCTAAGCCAGTCAGGAATCCATACTTCAGGGATGATTCTGTTTCGATCAGAAGGGTCACACTCAGGCACTTGGGGCTCAGTCGGTTAAGCGTTGGCCTTCAGCTCAGGTCATGATCGCAGGGTCCTGGGATCGAGTCCCTCATAGGGCTCTCTGCTCAGCAGGGAGACTGCTTCTCTCTTACCCTCTGCCCTTTCCCCTGCTCCTGTGTTCTCTCTCTCTCTCTCTCTCAAGTAAATAAATAACATCTTTAAAAAAAAAAAAAAGAAGGGTCACACTTCAAGCCTGCTGCAGGCTTATCTGTTCTTTGTCTCTGGTCAACACCAGGTGTCTCATGAATTAGCATAGGGACTTGCAAAAGTGGGTTTTTATTAGTGAAATCTGTGACCAATCTAGCGGATGTCAGAAATGGGCTCTCGTTAGTACAATGAGTGGTCTCCAAGTTTAGGGGCGTGGGTGGAATGCTTCTGAGGCACTCTCTGAGCTTGCAGGAATGGGCTTCAGAGTTCAGTGAGGTGTCCGCACCCTTCGGGCTGCTGCCCACGTCCAGCCAGGCCTGCAGGCTACCTGCTGGCCTAATAGCAACCGTAGGGCTAGCAGGATCCTGCCTCTGAATTTTGTCTGGTCTAATCCTCCAGAAAACATTCCCTGTAATGTGTGAGCAGATCAGCTAAAAAAGTTGGAGAGCTAGAACTTTACCAAGTTCACGTGATATAAACTGTTTGTTAACTGCGTGCATATGTTAAGTGAGGTGTGGTGAATTTGGTCTGAGGTTTGCTTTCAACACAACTGGTAGCGCGGTTACAGAGAAGTAGCTAACTTTTGCTCACCTCAGATGTTCTGGAAAATTCTTGTATCTATCAAAAAGAACCCAAGAGATTGTGCATGACCGTGTTGGCTTAGGTCAGTTGGCAATGATGACAGTTAAAAGTTCAGGGGTTCTGTGGTGTAAAATCATCTATACCATCACCAGTACTTTGCAGGAGACAGGTTTGAGGGCAAGAAGAAGACTTGTTGTCAGAGGCCTCGGAGCAAGGAGGGTGGAGCTTTTGGGTTAATTACTTAATGAATGTTTAGATAATTAGCCTAGAGGGAATGAGAGGTCAGAGCTTTACCCAAATGGCCCCAGAGAGAGGGTCTGTTTGGCTTGGCTGCTTCCCTAGCAGCTAATGTGGACAATTCTTGCTTTGTTGGGATGATTCCAGCCTTAACAAACAGCCAGTAGGGCTCCCCTAAATGCTCCTCCAGAGAGAAATGAATCCTGATGAGGGAGGGGTGGGGGGGAGCTAACTGTGAGGAGCTCTGTGTCTGCTGTCTGCACTGTGTTGGGCTTTATCAGGAACCCAGAAAAAGCTCTTTGAGTCTCTTAAATGGAAAACAATGCAGGGTATTATCAGGAATGGATCATAGTCCAAAGTAATCCTTTCTTTTTACCAGTAATCCCTTTATGTGAAATTAAGTACCCATCACAAGACTGGAGTGCGAGAGAAAAATATTTTAATAATATGCTGACATATCTATCCATCAGGCTAGAGGAGAGGGGGAGGAGGAGGGAGACGAGCGGGAACCCAGCCCATGTCACCCCCGTAAATGCTTCATCTATCCAAAAACAGAAACTGAAGACCAGCTGTTCATCTGTTCACTCATCCACTCGCGTATTCATTCAGCACATGAATTTGCACACCTGCTCTGCTCCAGTTGCTGTGCTGGGTGTAGGGACGCGGTAGGAGCCGGGGAGTAAAGTTCTCATGGATCTTAGACTGGTGGCAGAGACAGACTTGATGTCTGCATAATTACACAAATTAGTATGTAGTTCTAATCGTAATACATGTTGAGGAAGAAGATGGAGGATAGCATGAGAATATTAAGTGGGAGGAAGGGTGGCATCTAACCTAGCTTGGGAGATCCAGGAAGGACTCTAGGAGGAGGTGACATGTAAATGAGGCCTAAAGACTGAATCAAACGTTAGGAATGGTGCCCAGCAGGTAAAGGGTGTGTGTGTGTGTGTGTGTGTGTGTATAGATCATTCTGTGTAGAGCTCATACAGCAGCTTTATACCAAGGAAGCGCTTGGTCAAGTTCAAGAAATAGAAGGCAGTGTGACTAAGGTGAGACATAAAGGTAGAGTGGTAGGAGAAGAGGTAGGGATTATGTTGGAAATACTGATATGAATTAGACACAACAATTGTCCTTGGGACTCCCCATCAAGTGGGAGAGATCACTGTGCGACTGGGTGCATCATTGCAAAATAGAAATATCTGCAAGAGGGCTATAAGACTTCAGAGAGGGGTGCCAGGTGGCTCAGTGAGTTAAGCATCTGCCTTCAGCTCAGGTCATGATCCTGGAGTCCCAGGATCGAGCCCCACAACAGGTTCCTTGCTCAGCAGGGAGTCTGCTTCTCCTTCTCCCTCTGTCTCTCCCCCTGTTGGTGTTCTCTCTCTCTTACTCACTCACTCTCTCTCTCAAATAAATAAATAAAATATTAAAAAAAAAAAAAGACTTCGGAGAACAGAGTGGCTGATACTTCTTGGAGAAGTAAGGGAAGGCCACCAAGAGGAGGTGATATTTGACCTGGGTCTCAATGATTGCATAGGAGTTTGTTAAGCCGAAAAAGAGGCAGCAGGAAAAGTATACACAAAGGCTAGAGAAGTAGTCAGAGTGACTGGAGCATCAAGTTTGCTACAGTAAATATCAGGAAATGACACAAGACCTAAGATATGAGCTGAGGGCCAAAGACATTTATTTTTTCTTCTAATATTAGTTCCAGTGTGAATTTTCTCTGTATTATAGGCACATTTGGTTGCAATTTTCTGATTTTAAACACTGTAAAAATATTGCCATCATCTTTGTTTTCTGGGCTCATAAGTAGATTCAGTTCTTTTTCTTGGTTGGGCAGAATATTTTCAACAACCCAAAAATGAAGGCTTCTGCAAATATCTTTAAAATAGTCATATTCTTGCAAATGTATTCTACTCTACCCAACGCTCAAGTCTGTGATATTTACATAACTCAGATGTCTGAGCTGGGGGCCATGACACTGATTAAGCTTTGAGGAATTTACATTTTTCTATTTGGAGACTAACTGAATCACAGAGATGATTCTCATATCTTCAAAATCCTCTTGTCGCATACATATGCTACATTGCCTGGGTCTGCCTAGGGGCTCATTATTACTGGAATATTCACTAATCCCACTCATTTTCCAATCCATCAACAACATTCCTGGTCTGCCATATTCCATCAATAGAATCATGTATTTTGTTTTTGGTGAAATGTTAATATTTCAATTAGACCAGTTATTGGCTGTGCAGTAGTGTGCTCATTAACCGGGGTGGGGGGGGGAGCCCGGATTTGTAGCATTTGCCAATTACTATGGTCTTAATATTCCCACCACACTAATTTCAAGCTACCGGTGTTTAACAACTGGCTCACAAAATTCCTGAATATTTAACAATCGGCATCCCGGTGGAGCTGTGTGACCCTTGTCAATCTACTTCACAGCTTCAGGCTTGTTTCCTCATCTGGAAAATGCGGATAATAATAGTACATACTTCCTGGGGGGGGTATGAATATTAAGTAAGTTGATCCATTGAAAGCACCAGACGGGGTGCCTGTATATCCAAGAGTATGCAGTCAGTAAATAATTGTGGCAGTTGTTGTTATGGTTTACAAACACCTAATTGTTATTTACTGAATTAAGCCCCAAACAAACAAAACACTCCCCTTGATTTCCTATCAAGTTTGTGGATCTCCAGATAGGTGGGTCACATATAATCATTTTGCTGCACGTGTCTTTTTTGAATAGCTAGGATTTGGTTCACTTCCATTTAGCAAAAGATAATTCTATAGTTGTTTCAAGAGTGTCCTGCTAGAATATGTTGGACCTCTGTGACTTTGTCACCAAAAAAAAAAAATCTTTTGGCTTTTCTTGGTTTAAAAAACTCTGCTGAAAGCTTGAAAAATGTCCCTTATGATTTTCTCTTTAATACCGAGAAAGAACTGAATTATACCTTGTTCCTTCGTGTATTTCAGAGGGAATGGAATTAACTTGCCTACTTTATGCAGCTAATAATATAGTACACTATGCTGTCAAAACAGCTTTATAAATTAGCGACACTAGCTGCAGACGCCCTGCTTGCCTCCAGAAGCTATATTAATGGGCAGCTGCTGAAATTCTGGCAGAGAGAGCATCTGAGTTAATGGTTTTGGTGAGAGCTTCTGGGTAGTCTCTTGTGATCCTTCAAGGAAAACAGACAAGGGGCATAATAATCTTTCATTTTTGTAATAAAGTGTCAAGGTGCGTCTGGCTGCACGTTACAGAATCCCTAACAATGGTTGGAGCAGTAAAGACATTTAATTACCTCTCACAACAAGATGTGTGCCGGTAGAAGTTGGTGCAGTGGCTCAGTCATACCTTCTTTCTCTCGCCTGTCCTGATCAGTGAGCTGCTTTTGGTCGGGGGCTTGTTGCTTCATGGTTGCAAGGTGGCTGCTGCAGCTCCAAGCATCTTGTCTTTACACAACCACATTCAAGAAAAGAACTGGGGAAGGGATGGCCCTAGGGAACTCTCCTAACTTTTTTTTTTTTTTTAACTCTCCTAACTTTTATCAGGAAGCAAAGATTCTCTCAGAAGCCCCCAGGCAGACCTCGCCTTGTTTCCCACCGGCCAGGACTTGGGCATGTGGCCGCCTCTAGCTGCCAGGAAGGCTGGGAAGGACAGTATCGGGCAAAGTGCACTGGGGTCGCCATGTTGGTTTAGAACAGTCACAGCTTACCCCTTGGAGCTTAGGGAGGAGTCCTCGGCCCCTGCACTCAAGGGTTCTAGGCCTCCAACTGGAACAAAAGTCAGGTTCTGGGTTCTGTTAGGAAGAAATGAAGGTATGGAGGGAGTGGAGCAGTATCTGCCACGTGCAATGAGTAAGTGCCATATGTATGACTCTCATCTGCTAAACCTGACTTTGTGAGGCAGGGAAGGTAGCATAATGGACACCTGATTCTGTTGCCCGCCAACCATTCCTCTCTCTTCCGATGACGGAGCCTTGATTTTCCTTTGACGAATTGCCTCTCGTCCACTTCTGGAGCACATGGAGTGGATCCAGACCGCCCCGGGGTTTGGGGGCCCTGGCTGCTCAGCTCCTCTGGCTCCCGTCCACAGTGATTGTTTCTGGGAGGGGCACACGACCCAGTCTGGTTCCGTAACCTCAATCCTAGGAGACCTTGGGGTAGCTCCTGCAAGCAGTCGGTTTCTTCAGGGGGTGCTGGTAGGATGGGGCCTTTGCTGTCTCAAGGGGAGGGTTCGCCTGCCTGAGGGGAAAGCCAGTCAAGAAATGGAGAAAGACGGGTTGCTGTCAACATTGTTTGGGTGCCGCATTCCAACGGTGGCTCGTCTCCGAGCCTTCATACGCACGAGCCGTTATCGTCCTTTGGCTGATACAGACAGAGCCCTCAGTTACTTTCGATGTAAAACTTCCCTGACCTCCTGACCCTCTCCCTCTTTCATTTTTGCCCCCACTGACCATAGATGGGCTCAGCCATTGCATTTCTCACTGCCTTGCGTTGTTTTTTTCTTTATGTAGACACCTGTCCCTCCCCACTAGGCTGTGAAGCTTCTCGTGGCATGGACTGCAGCGGACAAGGGCGCAGGTGCTGGAATCCTGGCTCAGCCACTTTCTAGTGTCACTACGCGGTCAAGTTGTCTAACTTCTCCAATCCTTGGCCTTCTCATCTGTAAAATGGGGATTCTAACAGCACTGTGGGATTCATTTCCTCTGACTGCTCTCACCAGTCACCACAAATTTAGGAACATAAAACAACACAGACAACTTCATTGTTTTCCCTTACAGATCTGGAGGTTAGAAGGCTGACATGGGTCTCTCTGGGCAGGATCAAGAGGCAGGCAGGAGTGCGCTCCTTCTGGAGGCTCTAAGGGAGACTCGGTTTTCTTACCTTTTCCAGCTTCCAGAGACAGCACAACATGCCTTGGTTTGTGGCTCCCCTCCTCTGTCTGCAAAGCCACCGAGGGCAGGGCAGGTCCTTATCACCTCGTGTCCCCCTGACCTTGCTACCGTTGTCACTTCTTCTCTGACGCTGACTCACCTGCCTCCTTCTTCCCATTTGAAGGGTCCTGTGAGTACATCGGGACTGCCTGGACAACCTCTCTACCTCAGAATCAGCTGCTTAACAACCTTAATTCCATCTGCAACCTTAACTCCCTCGTTGCCTGACATAACAGAATCACTAGTAACGTAACGTATCACAGGTTCTGGGACCTCAGATGTGGGCATCTTTGGGGGTCTCTTATTCCACACTATGCCATGCTTTTTTAAGGTTTAAATGCGGTAGTACGTGTATGCTGGTACATAGCAAGCACTCAGTCAACGTTGGCTAGTATTTCTGGTTCCCCAGTGCCTGGCATATAGTGGGATGTACAGGAGCTACTCCTCCCCTTGAGAAGTGGATCTGTGTCCCCTCTTCTTTAAAGATTCATTCATTCATTCATTCATTCATTCATTCATTCATTTATTTTGAGGGGCAGGGGAAAAGGAGCAGAGGGAGAGGGAGAGAGAGAATCTCCAGCAGACCCGCTGCTGAGCACGGAGCCCGACATGGGGCTTGATCCCACAACCCTGAGATCATGACCTGAGCTGAAACCGAGAGTCAGATGCTCCACTGACAGAGCCCCCCAGGCGCCCCTATGTCCCCTCTCTCGAACCTGGGCTGTGAGATCGCTTGACCAATAGGCCGTGGTGGAGTTTTGGCTCTCAGGCCTTGAGAAGCTGGCATCTTCTGCTTCCCGTCTCGTGGGATCCTGGCTCTGGAAGCGCAGCCAGCATGCTGGGAGGAAGCCCCTGCTGCCTTCCAGGAGAGATGCACCTGGAGAGGGGCCGACAGCCTGCACCAGCCCGACAGCCGTGGGAGCCCATCCCGGAAGTGGACCCTTGAGCCTGGCCGCGCTGTCCCCGCAGATGCCACACAGAGCGGTGCCAAGCTGCCCAGCAAAGCCCTGCCTCATTGCAGTCTGTGAGCCAATGAAATGACGATTGTCATGGCAGCCACTGAGTTTGGGGTGATTGGTTGTCCAGCGCCAGGTAACAAAACAAGGCTCCAAAAATTATGCAGGGAATGACTAAGGAAACGAACCATCAGGATGTAAAGACAGAAAACAGTTTGCCGTAGAGGATGTGAGTGCCTTTCACCCACAGATCGTTTTAAAGCTCATGACGCATCTTCAAAAAGGCCATGAGGGATGACATCTTTACGAATGACTCATAAGCCCCAGCCATGCTCGCACCTTCTACCAACCAACTGGAAAGTACCACATTCAAGAACGACCCGGGTGCTGTGAACGGCTGACCTGGCTGGAGGTGTGTCCGTAGCCTTTGTGAGGTGAAGCCACTTGCGAAGGAAGATTGCAGACATCACTCTGCCGCCTTATCTATTCCCATGCCCACCCCCACCCCCAGGATAGGAGGCTGCTTTCCCACCTAGGTCTGGAAGCAGACAGGGATGACATTCTGATTCAGGTGCAGCCCTCGGTTCAATTACACCCCTACCAAGTCTGCTGAGGGGTGAGCACAGAAGCTCTTTCAGAGGAAAAAGGCATTAAGAATGCAACATCAAGATCTTGATTTATGACGTTCACATTTACCTGTCAGTCTCCTTGGATACGCCTCTCAATTGCAGGGTACGGATGTCGGTTAGGCATTCTACTCACATGCTGGGCTTGGTTGCTGCATAATTAAACGTAAAAGAGCCACCCAGGGAAGCTAGAGAAAGAGGACTGTTCTCCACAGGATGGCCAGGGAGGAGCCCAGAGGACCTCAGGGTCTTAAAGAGGCCTCAAATCAAATTGCTGCTCTTTGCCACTTAGTCCCACCAGAGCAGAAGGGGGATGGCTGTTTGCAGAACGCAGGGGTGCATCAGAACTCCCTTCTGACCTTTGGTATTGATGAGGCGGCCATCATCAAGTGGCCTAGATCCAACCAAATGGCACATAATCCATACACACCCCCCTCCCTCTGCATTAGGTGAATCAGACTAATTCCCCTGCGTTCACAGATCACCTACCCAGGCCTGGGCAAACGC
Source organism: Ursus americanus (assembly GCF_024610735.1). NCBI lineage: Eukaryota > Metazoa > Chordata > Mammalia > Carnivora > Ursidae > Ursus > Ursus americanus. Next base: position 17,228,751 of record NC_142143.1, on the reverse strand, counting down.
AGGGCTAGGCCACTATTAGCAGGTTGAATAGTGTGCCCTTAAAATTCATGTCCACCTGGGACCTCAGAATGCGACCTTAAGGTCTCTGTGGATGTAATTGGTTAAGATGAGACCTTACCGGAAATAGTGTGGGCCCCAAATCTAATCCCCGCTGTCCTTATAAAAAGAGGAGAGAACATAGACCAAGAGAGAAGAAATTCCTGTAAAGATGGAGACAGAGACTGGAGGGAATTATCTGCAAGTCCACAAACACACCAAGGATTTCTGGCAATGACCGGAAGTTGAGAGAGAGGCATGGGACAGATTCTCCCTCAGAGCCTCCGGAAGGAACCAGTCCTGCAGGTACCTCAATTTCAGATGTGCAGCCTCTTGAAGAGTGAGAGAACGAGCCCCCCGGTTACGGCAGCCCCAAGAGTTTGTGCAGCCGTCGGGGACGGTGATGGAAGCAGGGTGCAGAGTGCAAGGTGAAGGGAGAGGCGGAGCTGCAAATGCCCGGTTCTCCCCCACTGTCTGGGGTCCAAGGTGAGCTCATTCACATGGCGAATGGCAGCAAGCTGGAAAGTGTCTCCCCCAGCGCCACCACCAATAAAAATCACACTGGTGGAGCAAAGCCTTCATTTAACGCTTTCATTCTTTTTTTTTTTTTTTTAATTTAATGTATTTATGTGTCGGGAAGAGAGAAAACACAAGCAGGGGGTGGGTGGCAGGCAGAGGGTAGAAGCAGGCTCACCTGCGAGCAAGGAGCCTGATACGGGACTTGATCCCATGACCCTGGGATCACAACCCAAACCAAGGGCAGATGCTTAACCAACTGAGCCACCCAGGCATCCCTAATGCTTTCATTCCAACTAAGCTAGGGTCCTTACGTAATGAAAGTTTATCCTTTCCTCTCTATTTGTCAGAAAACCAAACAAGCTTATCTCAAGTACTTAATCAAATCATAACCATGTCCAGGGGTGATTATAACCATGTGCAGATGTTTTTCTCTGTGGATTAGTGTGTACATGGCTGGTCTTGAGAACTGTGACCGCAGCTGTTCAAAATGGCGTGCCAGAGACTTTCTTGAACGCCATCCAAATGGGTTCACGGGGCTACAATGACTAAGGCAGGAGCAGCCACTAAGGAATGTTGGGTTTTCAACATTCTGAGTAGGGCCTAGCAAATAAAAACATTCAATCAAGCAGAACACACATGTGCCTTGAAAGCTGTATTTGATCAAACTTCCTTTGCGCAAGCCAGTCGGAGGGAAGAGCCAACCCGAGACAGTTGGATCCCGGTCACATTGCCTGAGGCCTGGATGAGGCTGTGCCTGAAACCATTCTTATTTACCACCTTTTTAAAAAAGCGGACATCCGTGGAGAAAGCCGAGGTGATCATAAGCCTCAGATCGAGGCCTTTGATTCAAAAATCTCCTATTTATTTCTTTATTTCCAGTAACTCCCACAGCTTTCTTCCTTTCCCCGTCTCTTCCTGTGGGCGGTGATCCTCCTGTGTTAACGTAACTTTATATCCTTTGTTGTATTTTTCATTTACACAAAGACCTTTGTTATGTTTCATTCTTTCTTTCACTTTTTTACTGAGTACCGTGTTTTTAAGGTCCACACGTGATGCTACGGGTACCATACCGTCCATTGCTTCTCATCATGGCATACTTCTCCATGGTGTGTATTTACTCTAGTTTACAAACCCATTCCTCTACCACAAAATGCACCGCAGTGAACATGCTGTACGTATCCCCTGATGGAGCTATGTAAGAATTGCCTTGAGTCATCACATCAGCAGTGGAATTGCTAAGTAATTTGACTAAGCAATGGCTGACTTCTCCAGGTAATGGGTGTCTCAGTCTACCCTCCCTACAACCGTGCCAGAAGGTTCCTATCTCTCTATTTCCCCATCAGTGCTTGCATTATCCAGTTTTCTAATATTTGCCAGTCAAATAAAAGCAATATCTCCTATTTTAAAATTGGCATTTCCCTGATTACTAATGATTGTGAGCGTCTCTTCAGATACCTTAAGTATTTTGGGTTACCTCTTCTACAAACTGCCTGTTCATACTCTTTGCACATTTCTTCTTTTGGATTTGCAAGGATTCCTTATATATTATAAATACATTATAGCTATTATAAATATTAACCCTTGTTGATTTCAGAAATTGAAAATATTTCTCCCCTTCTTTCATCCGTTCATTACCTTTGCCCACAATGCCCTTTGTAAATCAGAAATCCTTAGTTTTAATGTCATTGTAGCAGGCAGAAATCTAAAGATGTCCCTTCCCCCAATGCTGATTATCAGACACTAATCAAGGTACTGCTGTGGAGGACTTTGCAGATGTGATTAAGGTTATGGGCTGTGTTAGTCCATTCTGGCCGCCGTAACAAAGTACCATAGGTGGGGTGGCTTATGCATTTGTTTTCTTATAAAAAGAAATCTATTTCTCACAATATGGGAGGCTGTGAAATCCAAGATCCCGGCAGATTTAGTGCCTGGTGAGGCCCACTTTCTGGTTCAAAGATGGCGCCTTCCAGCTGTAACCTCACATGGAGGGAGGGTCAAGGGAACTCTCTAGGGACCTCTTTTATAAGAGCACTAATCCCATTCATGAAGGCTCCACCCTCCTGACCTAATCACCCCCAATGACCCTACCTCCTAAGACCATCACCTTGGGGGTTAGGTTTCAGTGAAATTAGCAGGGGAGAGAAACATTCAGATCTTAGCACAGACCTCTAACTAGGGAGATAATCCTGGATTATCTGGGTGTGCCCAGTCTAAACACTTGAGTCCTTAAGAACAGAGACATTTCTCTGGCTGATGTCAAAAGGAGACAGGAGGAGAAATGAAATAAGAGGCCAGAGAGATTTCAGTTATGAGACAGACGTGACTGTAAGTTGCTGGTTTGAAAGACAGAGGAAGGAGGCCAGGGTGTATGTGGCCTCTAGAAGCTGAGAAGGACCGCCCAGCTGACAGCCAGCAAGAAAAGCTCAGTCCCATGGAACTGAACTGTGCCAACAATTCAAACGAGCCCAGAAACATTCTCCTCCAGAGCTTCCAGAAAAGAGCCCAGGCCAGGCTGGGGGGAACCTACACCAAGTAGCCCGCTGAGCTCGCTGGACTTCCGACCAAGAGAACTGTGAGATAATAAATGAATGCTGGTAAAAGTCAGTGCATTTGTGGTAATTTGTTACGACGGCAATAGGAAACAAATAGGGTCATCAAATCTATCAGTCTTTTGCCTTATTGGTCTGTGCTTGCTTTTGATTTTTTTCTTTCATTTCTATTGAGATATAGTTGACATAAACACTGTGTAAGTTTAAGGTGTGCAGCATGATGATATGACTTCCGTATATTATGAAATGATCACCACAATTAGTTAATACCCATCGTCTCATATAGTTACAAAGAAAAGGAAGAAAGAACTTACTTCTGATGAGAACTTTCAGGATTTATTTCCTTAGCACACAGCAGTGCTCACTGTGGTCGTCATGTTGTACCTCCCATCCCCGGTACTCATTTATCTTATAACTGGACTACATCCCATCCCCAGTACTCATTTATCTTATAACTGCACGTTTGAACCTTTTGACACTTTCATCTAATCCCTCCTCTCCCTCCCTCCGCTCCCTCATCTCCGATCACCACAAATCTGATCTTTTTTTCTGAGTTTGGGTTTAGTTTTGTTTTTTATTAAAATTCCACATATAATTGAGGTCATACAATACTTGTCTTTCTCTGTCTGACTTATCTTACTTCACATAATGCCCTCAAGGTCCATCCTTGTTGTCACAAATGGCTGGGTTCCCTTCCTTTTTATGGCTGAATATTATTCCATTGTATGTGTGTGTATGTGTGTGTGTGTGTGTAATAAATATACTACTTTTTTTTTTTTAAGTAGGTGTGGAGCCCAACTCGGGGCTTGAACTCATGACCCTGAGATCAAGAATTGAGCTGAGATCAGTAGTCAGATGCTTAACTGCTTAACCAACTGAGCCACGCAGGTGCCCCTATACCACATTTACTTAATCCATTCATCTGTTGATGGACACCTAGATTGTTTCCATGTCTTGGCTATTGTAACTTATGCTGCAGTGAACATGGGGGTGTAGCTCTCTCTTTGACATATTGATTTTGTTTCCTTTGAGTACATATCCAGGAGTGGAATTGATGGACCTGAATTTTTTTTTTTTTTTAATTTCCTCCTCACCTTATGCAGACATGCATTCTAAGTGGGTGGGTGGAGTGATCAACCCCAAGAGGCAGAAAATTGTTTCTTGGGGGATGAAAAAACTTAATTCTTTTATATCTAAAGCACAGTATATATATATACATATACATATGTGTATATATATATATATATATATATATACACATATATATATATATACTGGGTATATATGTGTGTGTATACACACACACACACTATAAACAGAAAATCAGTATAACTGTGGCATTAAAATTTCCCTGGGGGTAAGGGTGGGGGTTATAATTAGGAAAAGAAAAAAAAGTTTAAAAAAACCTCCCTAGGAAGTGATAATAGAAAATCGTTGAGAAACATTGGCCCATGTCACAGTGATATTCTGTATTTTAAAAAATTAATTCTAGGGGTGTGATTGGCTCAGTTGGTTGAGCGTCTGACTCGTGATCTCGGCTCAGGTCATGATCTCATGGGTCATGGGATCGAGCCTTGCACTGGGCTCCGAGCTCAGCTAGGAGTCTGCTTGAGATTCTTTCTCTCTGCCCGCCCCCTACTTGTGCATGCGTGTAGGTGCACAACGCTCTCTGTCTCAAATAAATAAATCTTTAAAAAAATTAATTCTATAGTTTTATTTTTCATAGTGAGGTCTTTATGTAGAATTTTACTGAGTTCCTCTGAAACATCTATATGGAATTTTCATCGGGATTGCATTGCATTTATAGGTTAATTTGGGGAGAATTTACAATTTTATAATAGTCACACCATCAAGAACACAAAAAAATCACTTCTTTGGATCATCTTCTGTATCTTTTATTAGAGTTTTAAAATTTTCTCCATAGAGGTCTTAAGTATTCATTGTTATTTCTAAGACATTTAAAATACCTGTGACTATTGTGAATGGTGTCTTATTTTTGCTTCTGCATTTATTCAAACGTATGATGCATCCCAATTTCAGAGACATTAAAATGTGGAAAAATATGTGTCTTAAATTTATTTTCTTCTATTGACTTATTGCTGGTATAGAAAAATGCTATTGATTTTTATGGGCTAATCTTGTATCAGGCAACATTGCTTATAAATTCTAATAATGTGTCTGTTGATCCCCTTGGTTTTTCTAAGTAAATGATGACAGTTTTATCTCTTCCCTTCCAATTTTTACACCATTTCCTTCTTTCTTTATAGCATCGGCTAAGACCTGTAGTACTATGTACTCATTAGTGGTGATGGTCGACTACAAACTTTCAGTTTACGGACCAATAAGTTATTTTTCTTAAATCAGGATGCTTGGGGTTTCTGAAATTTACAATCCGAGAACCCTAACTGATATAAAGTAAATTTTTCAAGAATACTGAGTGCAGAACTATGGCCAATTCTTTAAAGAAATCCAAATGTTTCAGTCTACACCACTGTGCAGGGGCTGAACATGGACTCCCTTTTTGGATGAAGGCAAATGCTCTTAGAAAGGGGTGTGAGCAGGAAGAGAGTAATTGGTGGGTTTAGTAGAGTGATAATAATAATTAAGATAATTATAAAGATAATGATGATCCTTCCATCTTTATGACTTTAAGTTTTCAAAGTAATCCTTTATCACATTTGATTCTCAGGACAGTCCTATGAAGTTGGGTAGGAAAAGTATCATTATGTACATTTTGCACAGGAGGAAAGGAGATCTTTGTTTTCTGCTTGGTGCATGGATCGCTTCTTGAGAACTGGCTTACAAGGGTGAGGGGAGCAGGGCCATGGGGTAAGGGAGTCCCTGGATCAGCTAGAGCTGGGAGACTTGCTTATTGAAGACAGTCTGCTAAGCGTGGCTCAGATCAAGAACTCCAAATGAGAAAATGCAGTGTCAGAAAGAGTATTGTCTCCGAATGGTGAAGGAGGTCCAGGTGAGTGGTCTGCAACAAAGATGAACCAGAGCTTCTCAAGGAGGGTTCTGCAGAACTCAGTTCTATGAGAATTTGTGATTAATCAAAAAGCACACATTATATGTACAATTTTACGTCTGCACTCTGCTAGCATTTGCAATAAAAGACTGGTGGGGCAGCTCCAGTCACAATTTTGTGAAAGGTCCTTCGGCCCCTGTATCAGCGTTCCACCAGAGAAACAGAACCAGCAGGAGATGCGTGTGAAGAGATTGATTGCAAGGAACAGGCTTAAGCAGTTACGGGAACTGCCTAGGCAAGTGTGAGATCTGTAGGGCAGGCCTTGAGAAGGGCAGGCATGCGCGGAAGCCGCTGTCCAAGGCAGCATTTCTCCTTCCTGGGGAGAGCCTCAATTCTGCTCTGAAAGCCTTTAAACTGATTGAATCAGGCCCATCCAGATTATCTAGGATAACTTCCTTCCTTGAAGTAAACTGATTATACACTTTAATCACACCTACAAAATACTTTCAAGCAAGACTTAGAGTAGTGTTTGATTCAATAATGAGGACTGTAGCCTCACAAAGTTGACACAGAAAACTCACCACCCCAGTCCCTGCGGGAGTATGAGCGTCGCGCCCGTTCATCTGTTGAGCCCGTTCTCAGCCATCGATTCAAGGGCTGCTGGAAGATGGTGAGCTCTGAATCCCCCGGGGGAGGGAGGCAGTAGGGGTGGACAGCAGGTTGATGACATCAGCTGCTCCCTCCCAAATGACCTCTCCCAGCCATCCTTACCCGCTGCTGCCTGGCTTACAGGAGCAACAAATGCTACAGGTGTAATAGAAAATCAGAGAGAACATTTAAGACAGAAAAAGGAATGTACCCCCCACCCCCCCCCACCCCCCGTGCCTCAGCTGCCCCACCTGCCTCTCTGCTGCCACTGTAAACACTGCAAAACAGAGACCCTGTAAGTCAGGAGAGAATTACATGGTGAATTATTGCATGTGTTCGCTTTCTTGTTTCTTGATTAGGCCCTCCTACTTGATCTTTTATTAATGTTTGTGTTTTACAAACGCTTTTGAGGGTAGGGTGGTGAGTTTCGAAGATGAGGGATGACGTGTAGAAGGAGAGCTCCAGGTCCAGGCTGTGCACAGTCTTGGTGAGGTTAGGGATGGGGCTTCGCAGGTGCGACCCGAGACCGGAAGTCCCTGACCGTCTTGCGAGACATTTCACTGCACTGGGCAGACGAGGGACACAGGAGACGCTGTTCTTTACGACGGGAAGCCACTCCCGTCCACGGGCTTTACGCAGCCCGGTGATCCACAGGGTCCTGTCCCATTGTCCTCTCGTGTGGCACACAGCCTGACAGTGCAGCAGTGGCTTGGCCCACTGAAAAGACACAGAGCCACAGGCCACGGCCACTTGATAAGGAAAGAGCTAGTCATTTAAACAGTTATTGGAATCACAAGCAGTGTAAAGCTTTTGAGAAAAAGTCACTCAGGCGCAGGCGGCATGTGACCTAGGAGCAGAACCGAATGCCCAGAAGAGGAAAGGCCAGGCCACCCAGTTGGTGCAAACCTAATAAAGCCAGTAAAATTTTAGCGAGGAAAATGCCAGGATAAGATGCAGTATGAGGAATCGGGAAGGTTCCACCCTCAGAGAATATAATTAAGTCAAGGTACTGATGACACGTCCCCCTGATGCTGAAGACGTTTATGTAAGAAACTAAAAATAGCTTCTTCATCCAGGTGGATACGTGTAGTTCACGCATATGTGTCATGGTGTAGCATTTGTAAGATTTATAAATGATGGAATCCAAGAGTAGTGTTCCTGCTGCAAAGAGTTGCCCCAAACAAGTAAAGGCCAATATGTATATATATATATATTTTTTTTCATTACAGCTTTTTTGAGGTATAATTGACATGTAACAAACTGCATAACTTGATAAGTTTTGACATATTTGTACACTTGTGAAACCGGCACCACAATCAAGATCATGAATACACCCATCACCCCTAAAATCTTCCTTATGGCTTCATGTAATCTGTTTCTCTCTGTTCCCCATCCTTGTGCCCAGGGGAAAACATCCATCTGCCTTCTGCCACTAAAGACTAGTTTGCATTTTCCAGAACTTAATATAATGGAATCATACGGTATGTATTCTTTTGTGTCTTCTTCTTTCACTCAGCATCATTATTTTGAGACACAATGGAATCATCCTGTTGTATATCCATAATTTGTTTCTTTTCGTGGCTGAGTCACATTCCATTGTATGGATAGGCCACAGTTTATTGGTTCACCTGTTGAGAGATATTCAGTTTGTTTCTAGTTCTTAACTGGCAGATAAAGCAGTTACGAACATCCGTGTACCGGTCTTTGTGTGGATGTATGCTTTCATTTCTCCTGGGTAAATATCTAGAAGTGGACGGGCTGGGTCACACTTTGGGATATGTTTCACTTTTTAAGAAGCTGCCATGCTGTTTTACAAAAAGGTTGGAGCACAGTCTACAGACCGCCTGCAGACTTTGAGAGTCGCTCGGTGTCTTTGCCAATACTTGATCCGATCGGTCTTTTTAATTTTAGCCATTCTAGTGGCGTGTGGTGTTCTCTCACCGTGGTTTTAATTTGTATTTCCTTAAAGACCAGTGATGTGGAGCATCTTTCCATGCGCGTGTTTTGCCGTCTGTATCACTTCTTTGGTGGAGCATTTGTTTAAATATTTTGCCCGTTTTTTATTGGGTTTATCTTATTCTTGTTGAGTTTTAAGTACTCTTTATTTTCTAGATACAAGCCTTTTGTCCGCTCTGTGTTTAGAAAATATTTTCTGTCCAGAAAATATCTTCTATTTCATGGCTGTCTTTTGAAGAGCAAAAATTTTACATTCTGGTAAAGCCCAATTTATTGAGATTTTCTTTTTTGCGTTCTATGTAAGAAATCTTTGATAAACCTGAGGTCATTAGGATTTTTTTTAACGTCTTTATCTAGAAATTTAATACACTTCATGCTGAATTTTCATATCTGAAAACAAATGGTCTGTCTTGGAGGAATTCTTTGACATCTGTAGAGAAGGTGCCCCATCCGTGGTTGACTCCAGGAAAGGTTTTGCCTCTCTTGTAAAACAGAAAATGTGGATATTGTCACAACATCCTGTTTTCTTCCTTGAAAACTGATGTTATCAAAAACTCTTGGGGATGAACTGAGGAAATGCTAGTTGGTGATACAAAAATAGTTAACTTTATTAAACAAAGAAGAATTTGTTCAAGATTATTTAACAATTGCATGAAAATCTGAGGTGAGGAAGAAGGACTTCTTTCCTCTGGAAACTCCCACTCTTGAGATCCAGCTGCAATGTAAGGAAGCCCTGGAGATGCGGGGGTGGTGTCCGGCCTTCCAGCCGTCCTGGCCGGGGTGCCAGACATGTAAGGAAAGCCATTTTGAATGTTCCTAAAGCCACGTGGGAGACGTCAAGTGACACTAGAAGAAATGACCCAGCTGGTCAGCTCACAGAATTGTGAGAGAAGTCACTCAACTTCTGCCTTCCTCCCTGGCTCTGTGGCCCATCCCAGCCCCCTCCACATTCAGCCAGACCCGCCTTCGTGGTGCTCAGAGCAGGGGGGCGGTGGGTCAAAGACGTGGACTCCCACTCCCCTCTGCACCCCTGCCTTGGAATTAGTTTCGCTGCACCCATCACAACTTCTCTGCCGTTTCTCTAGAAAACCCTGAGTCCTAGGTTTTCTGTGAGTAAAAACCACCTGTGCATCTTGTTACAATGCAGATTCCTGGGCCGTGATGATTCTGCCTCAGCAGCTCTGGGGCCTGCCTGAGGAGGGTGGGAGTGTTTATGTGGAGATGGTCACAGAAGATGTGGGGTGGGGACCGTGCTTGGAGAGACTCTGCCCTGGGCTCACAAGGCTCTGCTGGTGAACAGAGGGCATTTCTCGGTCACAAGTTGTTCTTGATGAGTCGAAGTGTGAATGTATATGAGAATGCGTGTGAATGTGTGGGAGCGTGTGTGTGTGTGGTGTGTGCGTAGGGGACGTGTGAGTGTGAGCGTGTGACTGTCAGCAAGTGAGCATATATGAGTGAGCGCGTCAGTGTGAACACATGACCGTGTGAGTGTGTAAGTGTGAACGCAGCACTGTGCACACGGGAGGGGGAGGGACGAGACCCGGTGGGGGGCCGCACAGTTGGGTGGCAGTGGAGCGAAGGTGCAAGCAGGGGGAGGGGTGTAGGTGCCCCGGGAGGAGGAGGAGAAGGGCTTCGGTGTGGGACGCGGTCAAGTCCACAGCCGTGGTTGCTGGCACTGGAGGCCGGCGGTTCCCGACAGCTGCTTTGCTTTTCCTACGCACACAAGCGCCTGTGCTTTGGCTGAGTCCAGAAGCCTCACGTTATAAAAAGGTGTCCTGTGTGGGTCATGGAAAATGGGCAAAGAAAACCATCTGGACCTGGGAAGGGATCTGGGCTAGAGCTTGGCAGGCAGCTGGGCCCTCCTGAGGCGCCCACCGCCCCGCTGCCAGCCTGCCTGTGGCCCGTGGCCACGCTCATACCCTGCCTGGGCGGTGGGGGATGTCACCTTGTTCAGTACCCGCCCCCGAGTCCCCCTCCCTCCCCCCGCCCTGCGCCTCTCTTTAGGCGAACTCTTGGCACTGGAGCTGGGGATTAGATGTGCTGTGCTTTTCAGAAATTCTCCACTGCCGTTCGGAAAGTCACAGACATAATAATAGTAGTAATAACACTTGCTAGCATTTACTGAACATAGGTCTCCGTTCCAGACACCACGCTAAGTGCTTCTGGGGCATGAGCTCATTTAATTTCAACTTGCATGATCACAGACATCTTCTGGAATACTGATCCTGAAATTAACATTTAAAGCGAAGTGCAGATATCCCTGCTTAAACCAAAACTTTTAAATAAAAATAGAGAGGAAGAGGCACCACCAGAAGTGTGCGCCCCAGTGAGTCAGCACAGGTGGGCACACCTGCATGAGCAGCGGCCAGGGGAAGAAATGGAACTTTCCCAGTTCCTGGGAACCCTCTGCGATCCTGCCCACCCCCTGCCCCCTGCCCCCTACCCATTTCCCAAAGGGAGTTGCCATCCTGTCCTCCAATGCGTGGGTTAGGTCCGCCTGTTTATAAACCTTCTGTGAATTGAAGCACACAGTAGGTAGTTTTTTGGTGTCTGGTTTCTTTCCCTTGACGTTGTGCTAGTGAGAATCCGCCATGTGGTTGAATGTGGCAGCACCTCCTTCATTTCCTTTGCTGTAGGGGTTCCACGTGCTACTCCACTGAGTTTTATCCAGCCCTTCCGCTGTGGCTGGGCTGTTTTATTTTTTTTGATTTGGGCTATTACAAATAATACTTAGGTAGCTCTACGTGTTATTGTTTGGTTTAAGGAACTATTATTATATGTCCCTGTCCAACTCACGGTCTAAAGTGCTAGATTCAAATCCCAGATGGACTACTTCCTTGCTCTGTGGCCTTTGGGGAAGTTCCTTAACCTCTCTGAGTCTCGTGTCTCTCTGGAGTAGCACCAATGGCTGCCTGATGTCGGTTTCCTCACCTCTCAAGCAGGAATGAACAAGATCTACCTCCTGGGACTGTGGCAAAAGGTCAGACAAGGCCCCTCCTTGACTCCTCCAGGAATGGTTGTGAGAGCAGAGGTCATTCCTCTGCAAGCTCCATGACATGCTCAGCCCCGAACCAACATTTCCCTGTCCCTCTGTTCATATTGGCAAAAAAAAAAAAAAAAAAAAAAAAAAAAATTATTCCTGGACTATAAGACCGTAAACCAACGAAAATAGTTTGCTCATCAGAATAACAGCTTGGCTGGGAAGACTCCCACACCTTGGCTAGCACCAAGCCAGAAGCTATTGTATCATATTCTATTTGCCCAACCCCCGGCAGTTCCCGGCTTTCCAAGACTCACTCCAAACCATCATCTCCAGCCCTAAACCCTGTCACTGTCCTCCCAGACACCCTCCCTCTGAGACATCCCTCAGATGTTGTCACGGTGATGCTCTCCCTTACTGCAGGAAGTCCAACAAACCGTTCTGCTTGGCCTGTGGATTTTTCTGGTCTTTTTTTTGAGGGGGGGAGTGTTAACATTAAGTTAACATTAAGTTAACATAACTTAACATTCCTCTATCTTCTCTCCTTTCTCCTCTATCATCTCATTTGATCTTCCTAAGAGCCCCCAGAGAGTAGGTATTATTTATTCCCATTTTGCAGATGAGGAACCTGAGGCTCAGAGAGAAATCAAGTGATTTGCTCAAGGCTACTCAGTTAGGAAGTAGAGCGTGTGAACTCAAATCTGGCTGCCTCTAAGTTCTGCTTGACTTGGTGCTTAGTGCTAAGCAGGTGGGAGCTAGTACTCATGTTGCTATTACCAGGAGCCAAGCTGGACCACAGGGAGCACAGACACGGCCCATTAGGGCCCCTGATGGTGCAGAGGCCAGGGCGATGGGGCTGAGAAGTCCTGGGGCCCTCCCCTCCAGGCCTTTGCCTCTGACCTCTACCTCCAGCATTGTCGTCTGGTGCTGTTCTAGACCCTCGGGTTACATTCTACACTGGGATATCTGCTCATCTGGACTAACAGGTTAGCAGTGAAGATTCTCACCCTTTGGCTTACACCAGGCCAGAAGCTCTTGTGCTATGTTATATTCACCCAGTCTCAAACATGTGTTACTCTATGTTCATATTTAACTGATGGTTGAGAGCCATGGATTCAAGTCTTGGATACAGCGCTTGCTGGCTCTGTGAACCTTGGGAAAATTACTCAGCCTCTCTGAGCCTCACTTTTCTCTGGAAGGAATAAGGCCTAACTTACCTTAATTTCCTCGTCAATCAGCCACTATTTCTTGAGCACCTACCATGTGCCAGGCATCATTCTGGTTTGAGCAGGGAACCGCACGGATCCCTGTGCTCTTCTGTGCCTTCGTCCCTCCAGTGGGAGGCGCTCTTTCTGTGAATCCACCCTTCTTCCTCTCCCACACCGTCACCCCACATTTTTGCCTAGTGATTGCCTCCTTGTTCTATCTAGACTCCCATCTGATGTCCTTTCCTCTGGGAAGGCTTCATGGCCCCTGGCAGAGCACGGACCACTGTTCACCGAAATGCTGGGGAGCTCATGTCTCCCCGTCACCCGTAAGCCTCCGGATTTCCTGCACCCTGGCATCCTTGGTGCCAACTGCAGGGCTCGGCACAATTTAGTTAAGTTAAGTCTCAGCACAATTTAGATAGAACTTCCGTTGTCCAGGTGGCCCGAGAAGCCAGTATGATGGCCACTCCAGGCAAATCTGCCAAGTTAGCAGCGCTCCAAGAAACTAGGACTTACTCGAGATAGTTTGCAGGGTTATTTGGGAGGCTTGCTTTATAGGGTTTTTTGGGAAGCTTAAAGAAAACACACATGAAGTGCTGGGCATCTAATAATAGCTACGTTGGCTGCTTGCTATATATCCAGCTTAAAAAGTATTTTACATATTTAACTCACTTAATCATTTCAACAGTCTTGAGAGAGGGCTGTCATTGTCATCAACTTGCAGGTGAGGAGACCAAAGCACAGGAGGCCTGGGGAATTTGCCTACGTCTCCACTGACCCAGCCCATAGGCAGCAGAACTGGGAAGGAGACTGTGACCTTGAGCGCCGCAGGCCCCGCTGCCCAGGGTGCTCGCACCCCGGAGACAGTGGGAAGCGTCCACAGAGCACGCTAGCACACGCTACAGAGCCCGGCTGATCTTCCTCTTCCCCGGTTCACTGAGGGCCAAGGCCGTGGCTTTGGGCAGAGAAGTTGGAGCCAAACACAGCTTCCCTCAGAGTCCAAACTCTGTTCTCCTGTCTCTCTGGATGAGGCCTCAGGGCCCATGAATTCTTGCCTCCTTGTCTCGGCGGCGAACAACTCCCCAAAGACAGCAGCAGCTTGTCTGTGTGGGAAGCTCCGGCAATATTGATGACAATCGAATCGATCAGTTCATTCATTTATGTAACAGACATTTATTGAGCGTCTGCTCCGTGCCCATGTGGACGACGAGCTCTAAACAAGGCAGTAGAGGCCCCTTGCCCTGATGGGCTTATGTTCTGGTGTTGGGAGGGACAAGGCAAAACCAAAACCAAACAGAACAAAGGAAAGATATTTTCAGGGAGTAACAAGTGCTTTGTAGAAAACACCACAGTTACGTGATTGACCGTGGCTGGCTGGTGGGGAGATGCTGCTTCACAAAGGGCGGTCAGGGAAGGCCCCGCTGAGGAACTGGCGTTTGAGCTGAAACTGGCCATGTGCACGTCTGGGGAACAGCATCCCAGGGGAAGGGAGCAGCAAGCCAAAGGCTCTAAGGCAGAACAAGGTGGGTCTGTTCAAACAGCATCCGAAAAGGCCAGTGTGGCCACACCGTTAAAACGAGGTTGAGGAGATGAGGTCAAATAGCAGGCAGGGGCCCAATCACATAGGTTTCACAAGCCATAAGTGGCGGGAACTGCTGGCCACCCACTCCCTCCAATATCCAGTCTGTCCTCTTCCACAGTAATGAAACCTCCCACACTTAGTGGGGGGCACCTGGCCACCTGAAAAAAAGACTACATTTCCCAGCCTCTCTTGAAGTCAGGTACAGTCATATGACTAAGTTCTGCCAATGAAATATTAGCAAAATTACCTTCCTTGAAAGTTAGCTGGTGTGTGCTTCTACTTTCCCACGCCTCCTTCCATCCTGCTACTGGGACCCCTGATGCAATGACTGGCAACCTAGCTGCCATTTTGTACCATGAAGAGGGAGACCCCACCCTGAGATGGTGGAGCAGTGATGTCAGGAGCTTGCGTCCCTGGGGACTCTGTGAGTGGAGCTTGGGTAGCAAGTCTGAACTGCCTTCCTCCCTTCTCTACATACAGGAGGAAGAAAGGAACAAAATAAAATTCTCTTTTGTTTCAGCCACTTTTATTTGGGATCTCTCTTAATCTTCAGCTGAACAAAAGCTGCCTTTCTGATTGCTATCCACTAGAAAGATTATGGGTGACTGCTATGTTTTTGGCTTAACTGGATAGATGTTGCCATTTAAGGAGATGGTGAAGTCTAGGGAAAACCAACCAACAAGGTTGGGTGCGATTCAAGAGTTCTCTCTTGAACTCAGTTTACTCCAAACTGAGATGCATGTTATACACCCAAGAGGAGCTAGAGAGAAACAAGCAGCTGGATATTTCAGTGTAAACCTCGGGGCTTGAGTGGGAGGCAGAACTGAAGGTACAAATTTGGAAGCCGTCATAATGGGGTTGCGACTTCTTAGAAAGCCCCCAGAAGCCTTCAGTCTTCCAAGGGGCTGATGGCTTTGCCTTCCCTGTTATCTGTAAGCTTCACTCGATACTGTAGATTCTTGGATAAGAATTGAATTTTGGTAAATCAAGTTCCATTATACATGTACTGGACAAACTTGCCATCTCACAAAGTCCTTTGTAAATTGCTATTATTGGAAGGTCAAGTTTCTTTCTGTCACTTTTTCTTCTTTGACCTGTTTAGTTTATTCACATTTTGGTATTTTGATGTATCCTCAAGCATGTCCTTCTTGCATCTTCTTTCCTAAAGTAAGAAAGAAGAATTTAAAACTTTATTTTAAAAATGGAAAGCAAGAGTGTTACAGGGGGATTCATAGGGTCGAAGAAACACAGAATTATAGCATTGGAAAAGAACTTTCTGATCCAGACACCTGCCTGGAATGGGTTCCATGTGAGAAATCACAGCACATTAGGGCTGGCAGGGACTTCTGAGGTCTAGTAGGCCAATGTTTCCCAGGTGCTGATTTATGGAATGGCACTGGGTTTCAGGGAATTTTTTCCCACTTACAAAACTTTCAGTGCTGAAGGTATTTATTTTGACTCACCCAGACACAAATGAACAAACACAAACTTTATTCTCCATGGTCAAGCCAAAACTGGGAAATTTTTTAAAAGTTTATCCATTTATTTTAGAGAGAGAGAGAGAGTGGGTGGAGGGACAGAGGGAGAGGGAGAGAGAATCTCAGGCAGACTCCATGTCAAGCACAGAGCCTGACACAGGGTCCCATCTCATGACCCCGAGATCATGGCCCCGAGATCATGACCTGAGCTGGAACGAAAAGTCAGACGCTTAACCAACTGAGCCACCCAGGGGCCCTCCAAAACTGGGAATTTTTAATGAATCCATATATAAACATAATTGAGGATTTGTGAGGTTTTATTAAGGATAATGAATTTAAAAGGAGGCTTAATACATTCCTAAATTCACCGAAGAATATATGTGCTATGGACTGAAAGATTAAGTCCCCCCCCCCATTCTTATGTTGAAATCCTAATCCCCAATGTGATGGTATTTGGAGGTGGGGCCTTTGGGCGGTAATTAGGTCATGAGGATGGAGCCCCCATGATGGGATTAGTGGCCCACAAGAAGACACCGAGAGAGCCTGTGTCCCCTCTCTCTGCTCTCTGCCATGCGTGGATACAGCAAGAAGGTGGCTGTCTATAGCTGGGAAGCAGGCTCTGGTTCCCTCACGGCCAGACTCCAGAACTGTGAGAAATAAATGTTTGCTGTGTAAGGCACCCAGGCAATGGTATTTTTGTGCTAGCAACCTGAATTAAGACACTATGCCTGGTGCGGATTTGTCCTTGCTGAGACACAGACACCCTCACAGGTAATTACGCAGTTTTACTGATCAAGAATTCAGATAGTGTATCATTCCAACTCTCATTTGACGGAGAGGGAAACTGAGGCCACCAAACATAGACATATGTTACACAAATACGTATGTTAACCAAACATATGTGTGTATAGATACATACGTACATATATACACGCATACATATTTGGCAGAGATAAGGCTGGTGTTGAGAGGACTTGGATGTGAGCACAGGGTGGGTGCTCGGGGGTGCAGATGCTGGGCAGATGTGGGGGGTGGGCATCAGATTGTCCAGTGAATGCCGAGTCACCCCCTGAGCAGGCAGGAGAGATGACAAATGAGACTGGTGGGGAAGGGGGCGGTTTCCAATAATCACAACATGGGCTTGAGTGCACCTAAGTATACAGCGGAAATGGATTAATGGTAAGAAGGGGGAAATCAACGTGTGGTCCAATAAATAATTTATACAACCTCTTGAAGTGATGGGCCGCTCAGCATTAAATGCTCAGCCTTTGAGATGCCACACCCCACCCGCTTCTGTGTAAGACGTCAGCTGGGTGTATGGCAGAGAGCTCAGGTGACACTTGGAGGGAGGGGATAAGGGGCCTGGGTCAGGGATTGCCACCAACTTCGAAGACTCCCTACGGGGACTTGAAGGAGTCATCATGTAATTATACTCGTGGCTGTGATTTATTACAGACAATGGGAACAGAGCCAAACCAGCTAAGGGTGAGGGTGCATGGGACAAAGTCTAGAGGGAACCAGGTGCAAGTTTTGAGACTCTTCTCTCTTCTCCCAGCAGTCACACAGGGATGCACTTAATTCATTAGCAACCGGTTGTGACAACACATGTGAAATGCTATCAGGAAAGACTGACGGAGCCAAGGAGGCCAGGGACTTCACTGGGGTTCAGTCACGTAGGCACCCTTTGCCTAGCATGTACCAAAGTTCCAGACTTCCAGAGGAAGGCAGTTGTTTAGCATAAACGATATTGTTTGTACCAAGATTTTGGGCACAGCAAGCCACTCTCATCAGTTCTGGGAGTGGTGACAGCCCTGCCTGAATCAGAGTTCCCAGGGCCCAGCCAACCTTGCAAATAGTCCAGACCTGGCTATGCTAACTCCTTTCCACAAGGGGCCTTGGGTCCACTTGTGTCTTCTCCAAAGCTGGACCCATGATCACTGCATCACCATGGGTTCTAGGTTCTGCTGGAGGCCGTTTGCTTTCCGAAGTCCTGCATATCCTGAGCTGGCCACAGGAAGCTAAGAGTGGTGGGGCAGGCCTCCTCCCCAGCCAGACACAACCTTCCACCAATGCTGCCATCCTGTGCCAGAGCTGGCCTCACTGGGGCTTCTTTCCATTCTTTCCCCTCCAAGTTCCTTATGGGAAAGTATGGCATGACTCTTCTCCCGCTTAGTATCTATATGCCCTCGCTCTGATCATCTCTCCATGGCTTGGTCCTAAGGCAGGAGGGAAGGCAGTACAGGACCCTGGCATTTGAACTGCTTTCTCTGCCTTCTTTTCTTTTCTCCTTCCCACAGGCCACTGAGTTGCGAACACGTGGCTTCCCGTGCCTTCAAAGCCACAACATCATACTCAGAATAAACTTGGGCATCTGGGCAGCCAGGCCTGGCTGCTGTTAATGTGTTCATGAGAGCTAAAGAAATATAGAAAGTCCTTTTCTCTCTTGGCAAATGTTGGCTTCCAATGCTACTTGGAGATTCAAAGCTGACGAATCTTTTTTTTTTTTTTTTTTCTGTAGATGGGACCTTTCTTCCATGGGGAGAGAAACCTCCTGGCCTATGTTTGGCCTGGATGGCTCAAAAGGTGGGTGAAATTTAATATCCACACATTTCATTCCAGAGATGATAATTTACATTTGTATGATGCTTTGCAATGGAAATGTGCTCTTACGAACATGTCACAGTAACTCAGTGATATTCATTGTACAGGTTTAAAAAAGCATATTCGTTGTACAGATTAAAAAACCAGAGAGAGAAAGAGGGCCAGTTAATGGTAGAGCTTGGACTCAAACTTATGTCTTTAGACTTTGGTGTCCAATAAACTTCTTACTATATGATATTCATTGTTAACTATCAATCTTTATTGACTTTTGTATTCTCTGGACAGATGAAAATGTGGTTTAAAAAAAATCTTTTTCATCCAGTGGGATGAGCTGAATAATGTCTGAATAATAACCCAAAGATGTCCACGTCATAATCTATGGAAACTGTAAATATGTGACCTTATATGGCAAAAGGAACTTTGCAGATGTGACTAAGTCGGGGATTTTGAGATAGGGAGATGATTCTGATGGTCTGGGTGGACCCTATGTAATCACAAGGGTCTTGGTAAGAGGGAGGCAGGAGGGTTTCAGAGATAGACATTGGAAGATGCTATGCTGTGGCCTTGAGAATGGAGGATGGGACCACCAGCTAAGGAATGCAGGTGGCCTCCAAAGGCAGCTAAACCAGACAAGGAAACAGATTCTTCTAGAACCTCCAGAAGTGACACAGCCCTGCTAACAATCTTGACTTCAGCCCACTAAGATTGACCTTGGACTTCCAGTGTCCAGAGCTGTAAGATGATAAATTTCTGTCATTTCAAGCCACTAAGTTTGTGTCATTTGTTACAGAAGCAATAGGGAATGAGTACATTCAGCGTCTGTTCTTGTGAAAGAATCCGTCTTGGCCTCCTGGGGAACCACCCTGCCCATACTCTCCGTCCTTGTGCTGTGGGCGGGGCTGATCCCACTTCTGGCTCCCGGGTGGAGCATGCTATTTGGACCTGGCCAATGAGAGCAGCACATTCTCTGTCCCTGCTAAGGGATGAGCAGTTGGCCACAGCTGGGCACATCAGGGTGAAGCACTAGACTCTTGCTGGGGCGGTCGGGAAGGAGGCGTGCATTTTCCACAGGGAATACGAGCTGAAGCAGGTAAGCCTCGAGCAGGTGGCCCACCTGAGAATGAAAACACCAAGGACAGCAGAGTAGTGGGCTGGAGAGAGACACTGTCCTGAAGACATGGCTCAAAACCTTAAATCCGTCATGCCTAAGCCAGATTTGCCCCTCGAAGATCCCAATTACAGGCTTCAAAGTCCCCTTTTGTTCGTGCTAGTTGGGAGTCAGATTGTTCCTGACTAATAAAATTACTGGTCAGGAGTGACCTAAGTGATATTATTTGGTGATTAATTTTGTTGAAGTTTAATGCTATTGAGACGCATGTGCTTGTCCAAATGGCAGTGCCTTTATAATTAAAACCAAGGAGAAAATATGACTCCTTTCACATAACAGATCCTAACCCTTGTCTGTTGGGACATTGCTTTTCTGAGGCTTTATCACACGTGGCTATTGAGACCCAGGGAAGGGGAATGATGTGCTTCCAGCCACGTGGTCAGCTGGTGGCCGAGCTGGGCTCAGAACTCCTGCCTCTGAGCTTTCCCAGCTCTCCAGCGAGCGCTCTCCCTCCCTCCCACTTTTGTGGCTCTGGAAATGCACACCCTGCTGTGTGCAATTAGTCCTTGCTGCTCTCCCTTGCTGATCAGCATTCCCAATTTTGTTTTCGGAGCCCTAGGTTTATCATGATCATAACGAGCTTATTTACCATCTTGAATATTAACAATTTTGACTCCACAGAATCAGGTTTGTGTTCCAAGGTTATTGTTGTTTACCCGCACCCATCATTCAACCTTTTTTGAGAAACATCACTTTGAGGACAAGACACGCACGCACCCCCTCCCCGTAGAGGTCACGTTTCAGAGGATTTCCATTTGAGTTCCTAATATTGGTGGCACTGGTCTGACACATCTGCCTACAGGCACCAAGCTCATCTGATGATCCTAGAGTGGCCCCAGAGTCAGGACAGGAAGGGATCTTAAAGCATCCTTGTCCAATCTTTCTGTTTGTTTTTTCAATGATTTTTTTCTACAATTTAAAGATGTCCTTTTAAAATGAAGACTTTATTTTTTTTTAGAGCAGTTTAAGGTTCACAGCAAAACTGAGGGGAAGATACAGAGATTTCCCATACATCCCTGCCCCCAGACACACACAGCCTCGCCATTGCCAACATTCCCCAGCAGCGTGGGACTTTTATTACAATCAGTGAAGCTACGCGCGACACATCATCCTCACCCAAATGCATAGTTTATGTTCGGGTTCAGTCTTGGTGGTATACATCCTATGGGTTTGGACAAATGCTGAATGACAGATATTCATCATTATGGTATCATATGGAACGTTTTCACGGCCCTAAAAATCCTCTGTGCTATGCCTATTCAGCCCTTCCTCCTTGCTAAGCCCTGGCAACCATTGATCATTTCACTGCCTCCATAGTTTTGCCTTTTCCAGAATGTCATGTAGTTGGAATCCTACGGCGTGCAGCCTTTTCAGATTGGCTTCTTTCACATAGAAATCTGCATCATTCCTTGCAATTTCCACTTGGAAAAGGGAGGCTGGAAAGTCAAGTATGTGTCAATCAGAGTTCTCCATTGAAGGCAACTACTCTGGAGTGTTCAGAAGGAGCTCAGCCTTGTCGATACCCTGATTTTGGACCACTGGACCCCAAAACTGTGAAAGCATAAATTTCTGTAGTTCGAAGCCACCAAATGTGTGGTGATTTGTTTTGGGTGCCACAGAAAATGAATACGCTGTCACTTGGCACCGACGCCAAGGTTCCTGGGGATGAATGTGGGACAGGGTCCTGTGAATTCACAGCTCCTCCAAAGAGCCAGACTCTTGGGCTCTGCCTTTGCCACACGGCATGTACGTCTGATGGGTAGAGCCGAGGTCACTTGCTGTATCTTAGCTGCAAGGCATGCTGGGAGCCGGCTTCCGTTCTGGGTCGTCCCTGGAGTGGGAGGGACTTGCAGTGCTCAAAGATGCTGGGTGGCTGTAGATATGACAAGCATCCTCTCCAGAGGGGCTCAGCTAAAGTCACAGTGTTATTAGTCTACTTGGGTCGCTGTAACAGACTCTGTGGCTTAAATAATGGACATTTATTGTCCCATGGTTCTGGAGACCAGAAGTCCAAGACTGAGGTTCTGGAAGGTTGATTTCTGGGAGGTCTCTTTCCTTGGCTTGTAGACAGCAGCCTGGTGTCCTCCCAGGGCTTGTCCTCTGCAAGTATGCCAGAGAGAGCGAGCTCTAGGGTCTCTGCCTCTTCTTATCAGGACACCTGTCCTATTGGATTAGGGCTGCATACTTATGTACTATCATTTAACCTTAATAACCCTTTTGTTTTAAAGATTTATCTATGGGGCGCCTCGGTGGCTCAGTCGGTTAAGCGTCTGCCTTTGGCTCAGGTCATGATCTTGGGGTCCTGGGATTGAGCCCCGCATCGGGCTCCCTGCTTGCTGGGAGTTTGCTTCTCCCTCTTCCTCTCCCTCTACCCCTCACCCCCACTCATGTGCTCTCTCTCTCTCAAATAAATAAATAAAATTAAAAAAATAAAGATTTATTTATTTATTTGAGAGAGAGCGCGCGCGCGTGTGTGCGCATGGGGGGAGGGGCAGAGAGAGACAGAATCCCAAGCGGTCTCCCCACTGAGCATGGAGTTTGACATGGGGCTGGATCTCATGACCCTGAGGTCATGACCTGAACTGAAATCAAGAGTTGGACACTTAATCAGCTGCCACCTAGGCGCCCCCACCTTCATACCCCTTTTAAAGCTCTTGTGTCCGGCAGTCGCGCCGGCTTGACGCATCTGCACATGAATTTCGGAGGACCATTCAGTCACAGCGGTGGCGCGGTGGTTGGAGGTGTGCTGTGCTCTGTGCACGCTCGTGGCTCCGAATCCCTCTCTTAGGTCGCCCCCCATCACATTTGGGCATGCCAGTCACCATGTGTCTAGAAGAGCAAGGCTGGCTGGCTTCTGGCACGTTTCACCTTACTGCTTGGCAGGAAGGGGGCACAGGAGGGGAGGAAGTGGCCAATTCCCCTGTGACGTTGGTGGCGCAGCCATAGGTGCTGCGTCTCCGTCCACGCCTTGCAGTCTGTGTGTTCATAGTTCTCAGTGGCAAATAACAGAAGCCACCTGTGGCTTAGGTGGAGAAGGAATTTATCGAAGGATTGATGGGGGGTGACTCAGAGAAATGCTAAGAGGCCCAGGAGATAGCTAAAAAGTCAGCAGGAAGAAGGGAGGTGGAACGCCACAATCCCAGTACACAGTCAGTCCAGAGAGGCCACCACTGCCACGGCCATGGGATTTTGTGGTGCTACCACGACAGTGGATTCTCTGCCGTCCCTGCTTTTCTACATCAGCAGTTCCTCACTCAACGTACTATGGGTGCCTCTGATTGGTCAGACTTAGATCTGCGTAGTTCCTGGCAACAAATCTAAAAAATATGTATTATCATTCCCACTTTACAGATGAGGAAACTGAGACCCGAAGACGTTATGTGACTTGCCAATGGCAAGTTTAGGTCAGCCTGACTCCAAAGCCCACGCTCCCAGTAACCACACCTGGTGCCTCAGCCCCATTGCTCGATAAAGGACACGTGTACTTCCATGTAGTTTCAGCTGGTCATTCCAGTTGCTTCTACCAGCAATGTAAGTGTATCCCCTTTATACTCTGCCCTTCCCAGTGTCAGGGGAAATGTATCATTTATCACAAACCCTTTGCTGATTTGCTGGACTGAAATAGTGTCTTCTTGTTTTGGTTTGCTTCTCTTTAATTATTGAGGTTGAACATTTCCCCATATTTTGTTATCCACTTATATTTCCTTTTTGTATGTATGAGAAATCCCATCCATGTTTTTTGTTCGTGTGTCTACTGGGGTCTCAGTGGTCCTATCTTAGTTGTTCACATGAACTCTTTACAAATAGCAAAGAAATTTAACTCCTTCTCTCTCTCTCTTTTTTTTTTCCTAACGAATATTTTCACCATATTTTTATTTCCTGTTTAGTTTTGTTCATTTTCCTTTGACAAACAGGAGCTTTGCACTTCAGGGCCAAATATTTAACAATTATTTTTCAGGCTGCCTGCGTAACACAAGGGACTGTTTCAGGGGGAGACATCTCTAGCCCTGAATACTTGGATAATACCTCTTTTTCATGCCCTGCCACCTCACAATACTTTGGGGTCAATAGGCTTAGAGGAGTCCTTTCATCTCCAGAGAGAGGGTCATAAACAAGTCTGAGAGGCATGGTTTTTCACTACCCGCTGGGGCAAAAAAAGGACAAAGATGAATATTGTTTGCTGCAATCATTGACACAGACTCCTCTCATCCTCCCGTCTGAACAGCTATGCGCAGGCAGAGAGGAGAGGCAGGCAGGGGGAATGCTGAAACCCGGGTTTAAAATTCACGGAGCTTTGACCTGCAGGCGCGAAAGACTCTGAAAGTGAGCATGTCTGTGAGTGCAGGGCCTGAAAAGCTCTCCTTTAACTCCTCATTGCCCACCCCCCACACTTGCGCCCCCAAGCTCCGTTAAGGGTAGATCTTGATACAGCACGGTCTTGATAGGAGGTCCAGAGGAGGCTCTGTTAGACATCTGGAGAGCCTGTAGACATAGTTGATACACTGAAGCCTGAGTCTTGGAGCCACATAATGTGGCACTTACGAGCTATGCAAATGGGAGCGAGCCCCTTCATCTACCAGAGGCTCAGTCTTGTCATCTGTGTAGTGGGAGACTCGTGCCGGCCTCGTGTGATTGATGCGAGGATGAGGGGTGGCGCACGTCATGTGCTTAGCAGAGTCTGGCCTGCGGTGAGGGACCCAGAGCCCATTCTAATGCATCAGGAAGGTGATTGGCAAGAACTTGCAGGTCATCTGTTGTGTGCCCAGCATTGCATCAGGTCAGTGGCAACTGGTCCCCCAACATCAACCTTCACGAGCTTACAAGGTACAGCCCAGGAGCCAGGGCACAGCCCACGAGGTGACTCTGCAGCCGTTCGACAGCGCAGAGGAGCTGAATTATAGAGGAAGGGCTTCGCATCTTACAAGCAGGGAGATACCTCTGTAGGCTGAAGTGTCAGGGAAAGCTTCTCGGAGGAAGTAAGGGCTTGAGTTGGGTTTTAATGATTTAAGAAACATTTTCTCCTTTTATTAGGACATTTTTTCCTTCTGAAAATGAAAATAGCTGTATGTTTTTCCTTTTTAAAATAATACATACTCTGTAAAATTACTTAGACAACATGGTAAATTGATTTTAAAAATCTCAACCCCCAGGAATACCTACCATTAGTACTTGTATAAAATGTGTATATTTGGATACGAATGTAATTAGATTTGCTTATGTATTTATACAAAAGCAAGGGCATATGTACATACTGTGTAGTAACGTCTTTAACTGGTTCGGTCATTTCTTTTGTAGTGGCTGGAGTATTCCATCGTATGGAGGTTTTATACCTTTTTAAACCAAACCCTAGTTGCTAGGCCCTTAGGTGATTTTGGCACAGCTAAGGACATGAGTATTCAAATTCTTTCAGCCAATATATTGGCTTAGTGATTTTCGTCACATTATTGTTGGGTCACTTTCCAGAAGTGTTGTTGAGGTTGTATTGATTTATATTCACTTCCACCATCAGTACATAAGGATTCTCTTTTCCCTACACCATTCCCAGCACTGGGTCTTGCCAATATTGTATAATTTCTGCCAGGCTGCAGGTAAAAGTGATATCACTCATTTAATACGTATTTCTAGATGGCCCTGTGTTAACACTATCACACTAGGCACGATAGAGACAGGGCCCCAGCCCTCCCCTCACAGAGCTCAAAGACCATAGGATTGAGAGACATTAATTAAGCGGTTCCTGCAAATTTGTGAGGGGGGCTGTTATCATTTGCCTTTCTTAGATTATCCAGTCGGGCCCTTAGTAAATGACATAGAATGGGCCCATGGAGGTTTTACGGTGATGTAACCTCTTGTTTGTCAGTGGACCGAGGAGATGGCTGCTCTCTTTTGCCTCTGTCAACTCGTGAAATGATACAGACGAAGGGACAACACTAGAGAACACCCCGAGGGATTTTCTAGGGGAAACAGACAAAATCAGTTGGGGTTTTCTGGCCTCATTTCTATAACATCCTTGGAACCGTATCAATTATTAATGTCTTGGGGACTGCGCCATGCCCATGGGGATTATATCCTGATGTGGCGTGCTTTAATTGCACAACATGGGATAAAATAAGAATTGTATAAAATGGTGCTGGAACAACTGGTATTAAAAAAAAAAAAAAGAGAGCCTCCATGTTTGCCAGACAGCCGAATTTCACTCAACATAGATCAAAGACTTAACGTAAGTGCTCGAACTTCCACATAAATGCTTCAGCAAGAGAACATGGGAGAAAATCTTCGTGGCATTGAGTTAGGCCAAGGTTTCTTTAACAGAACACAGAAACACGAGCCATGAAAGAAACACTTACTAAAATGGACTTCAGTTTTGAAAACTTTTGCTCTTCAAAAGGCACAGTTCTGCAGACTGAGAGCAGATATGTGCAAAACACGTATCTGAAAATGGGCTCGCATTCAGAAAATATGAAGAATTCAGTAGTATCACAACTGATCATAGGAAAATAAATAGTGGTTAAAAATGTGCCAAAGATTTGGACAAACGCCTCACAACAGAAGATTTTGGAATGATTAAGAAACACATGAAAAGATGCTAACATCACTGGTGATCACGGACATGCAGCTAAGACGAAAGTGACAGATCATTAAACGTTCAGTAGAATGGCTAAGATAAAAAAGACTTGACAACACCAGGTATTGAGGATAGGAGAGTCTCCTTCTTTGCTGGTAGCGATGCAAAAACGGTACAACAGTCACTTTGGAGGAGAGGTAGGCCATGTCCTGTAATGTGTCCTAGGTATTTGCCCAAGGTTAATGAATACATTTGTTCATACGCAGATTTGCACTCGAATGTTCTTTGCAGTGCTCCTCCTATTAGCTAAAACCTGGCAACCGTGCAAATGTCTGTCGGCCGATGGACGGATGAACAGATTGTGGTGAATCCACACTGTGGAATACTGCTCAGCAATAAAAAAGGAATTCCGTATTAAGGTGAATGAATTTCAAAGTAATTTTGTTAAGTGAAAGGAGCCAGCCATGGCAGGCTACATAGAGCATGATTCCATTTCCATAGATTGCAGAAAAGGCAGGGGCACGTGGGGGGCTCAGTTGGTTGTGTCTGACTCTTTAGCCCAGGTCTTGATCTCAGGGTTGTGGGTTCAAGCTCTGCATTGGGCTCCACACTGGGCGTGCAGGCTACGTTTAAAAAAAAAAAATTGTAGGAGAGACAAAACCATAGTGAAAGGTGAAAGAAGGATGATCAGTGGTTTCCTGAAGCCAGGGTCTGGGCAGGAGATGGATGGTGGAGGGCGGGTAAGAGGGAACTGTCTGGACCGTGGAAATATTCTGTAACTCGATTGCAGTCCTGGAGTTTATATATACCGTTTCCAATTGCCTCAACTCAGCAAACTGTACACCTAGAGTTAATAGGTTTTATTTATGTGTTAAAGCTGGGAGAAAAAAAAATCAGAAAAAAAATGAACTTTCTTGGCTCTCTTCTTATGTATTTCCTGCTTTGGTATGATTTCTATTTTGAATCACACGTGGGAGTGAGAAATCGTAAGGTTTTCGGTTAGAGGTTCTCAGTGTCTTCATCACCAAAGCATCGGAGGCCCTTTGGTCATGCGCTGGGGGTACCAGTCACCTCCAAGGCGTCTGCTGCTCTTGTCCTCCAAGCTCTGTGACTTTCCTACCAGGCTTGGGGCCCCGGAGTCTCTGGTGACACAGGGGCCACTGTGCCGGGTTCCTGCCTCTCTTGGTGACTGCAGGTGCCCTCTGCCTCCCTGGGCACAGGGTGGGAGGTGCTCCCACCCCCCTTCAGAAATCTCCCCCAAAGCCTCCCCCCCCTTTCTCCCTGGCACTCTCTCTCCCATAGTTTCACATTTGTCTCCAAGAAAGTCTTTTATCAAATCCCTCAGGCAGGTAGCAAGAAGCTGCTTGAAATGGAGGGGTCGTGGAGAAGTGAAAGATACAGGAGAACAAACACAAGTGAACTTTTCCATAAATGACTGGGCCATGGATGTCAAGGTGTGCATGAGAGATGCTGATGTTCTGAGGAGCAGCAGGAGGTGGGGGGCCCGGCAGGATGGGTCACAGGGGCACGCGGAGGGCCTAGCAGGGGTGACAAGGGAGACAAGCAGTGAAGGCACCCAGTAGTCATCGTGTGCCATGTCCTCTCTCTGGCGTCCTGCCCATCAAGGCCTCGGGTCACACAGGTCCACGTGGTCTGTCCCAGCCCAACTGGCGGTCAAGCAAGGAGAAGAGAGCGGACTCCAGAGCCCCTGCTGCTGCCTGCCCTCTGGCTTTGTGACCTTGAATCTGCCAACACCACTGTGTGACCCTGGGTATGTTATGTCACCGTTCTCTGCCTCAGTGTCCTCTGTAACTCGAGGATAGTAGTGGCCCCCATCTGGAAGCAGGTGGGGAGGGAAAGCACACAGAATGCCTAGAACATGGCCCGGCCCAAGGGAGCCATGTGGACGGCGGTAGCTCCCCGTCACCATTTCTGAGCTGGGCGTGGGGGTGGGCAGAGGCAGCCGGGTCATGGGATGGGAGCTGGAGAGCTTCCTTCCGGCTCATCTGGATGGGAGTTTGGAAGTTGGCCAGGGCCTGCCGGAGGGAGGAGCAGCTTGGGATCTGATTTCCATGCTATGCGTGGATGGGAAGGGTGGACGAGGCCACACAGGGGGTGTTGGGAGTGGGGTTGAGCCCTAGGGTCCAGCAGCCCTCTCTCCTCTGGGAAGGAAGGAGAGGAGCCTCTGGGGCCTAAACTGAGCAGAGGGGCAAAGGTAGCCTCAGACAGTTAACAGAGTAGGGGGGGGGGGATTTCTTCCTGCCTCCTTTGTCTCCCGCATCTTTTTCTTCCTCTCTACTTTTGTCTTCTCTGTCTCTTTCCCTTCTCCTAGCCCTCTCTGTCTTCCTTTCTTTCATCCACACTTTGTTCCAGAAAGCTTGCGAAGAAGAGTCTGCGCTCCGAGCTATGTCATGAGTAACCCAGTTGTGTACCTGCGGTTTACCTACCTGTAGAAAATCTGCACCTCAGGTCACCACACGCTGTGGGCAAATGGTTTTTGATTCCACTCCACAAATATTTACTGTGCTCTGGTTAACTGAGCGTACTTTGTGCTCGAGGTGCCGGAGGGATGCAAATGGGCAAGGCCAGTCCTCAGAGGAGCCAGTCGGGGGCCCCTGGCTGATGTTGGCAGAAGGCAAGCCCCCCTTTCCCAAGGGTGCTAAAGAGCTCTCTGTCTCCCCGGGCCCTGGGCCCACTTCCCTCTCCACCCAAGTGCAGAAAGGGGCAGGGCTGCCAGTCCTGCAAGGTCTCAACAAGACTGTGCATTGAAGGTGTAGTGCGCGGGAACGAGGCCGAGCCCGGCCTGCAGGTATGGGGCCTGCGTGGTGAATATCTGTGGGCTCACTGCTGATGGCACACAGGAGCTGGGATTCTGATTTCACATCTATTTCTTCCTTGCCTGTGTGTTTTCCAAGATCATCCATATACATAGAACTTTCCCCTTAACACATTTTTCAGGACCACACCAGGCTTTGAAAGCGGCAGCCCCAATTTTATTTGCATTTTATTTATTTATTTATTTTTAAAGATTTTATTTATTTATTCATGAGAGACAGAGAGAGAGAGAGGCAGAGGCAGAGGGAGAAGCAGGCTCCCTGCGGAGTAGGAAGCCCGATGCGGGACTCGATCCCAGGACCCTGGGAGAGCCAAAGGCAGACGCTTAACCAACGGAGCCACCCAGGCGCCCCTGTTTGCATGTTATTTAGTTCAGGCAGAACATTTCAAGCTTAACAATCAAGCAAGCTTTAGCCAGGTCCTAGGATGAGCACAGTTCTGGTTTCCCAGAGCTCTCTGGGTTAAAGGGAATTAGAAAAATAAGGGAAAATAAGTTCTGAAGAGCAACTGGGGGTTGTAGTTGGGAAGACTGTTCCCCAAAAGCTTTAGGCTCTGACTTCCTGGCCTTGGTGTGACATGGAGCCATCTGTGAGTAGTTCTGACTGATAAATGATGAACAGAAGTGACACGTGCCTCTTCTGGGCTGGATCACTGAATTGTTCAAGCGAGGCCTTCCAGAGACTTCCTCTCCTCAGGCATGGCAACCAGCATTGTTCTAGGTGGGGGCTGCTTTGGCCTCATCCTTGAAAAACACCACGTGGACAGCCCCTCTGCTGGCCCACCGCAGACATGGTGGAGTGAGATGTAAGCCCTGGTTTTCTTAAGCCACTGAAATTGCAGCATCACTTGGCCTGTCCTGACCGGTATACTGGGGAAACAGAAACCCTGATCTGAGAGGCAAGTCCTTCTTTATCCTGTCTTCAAAGTTCAAAATTCCAAATCTTCTCCCTTCTCCTCAGTCTTATCTGGGCTTTATCTGGTCAATTTTTATCATGTAGCATGAGTAAAAGAGGTAAAAAAAAAAAAAGTTTTGTTAGAACAGAAACTTACAGAAAGCAATGAGTCCATTTGAGGTTGGGAAGTTTACAGTGTGACGGGGGAGACAAGAAATGAAACCTTTTCCCTCACCCCTAAAGCAATCTAACTTAACTTTGTAACCCAAGAAGGCATTTCTTCTCCATCTGTGACTTAGCTGTACCTACCCAGTGCCAGTCATGAAGCTGAGGGTTAGAGAGAGACAGAGGTGAATGAAACCCAGCCGAGTGGGTACAGTGACCCAAGAGGGGTTTGGACCTAGTGCGCAGAGCACCGAGGAGGAAAGAAGCTACTTCAGGTGAGAAATCAGGGAAGACTTCTTGGAAGAGGTGGTAGTTTACCTATGAGAGCCTTACCCATCCCTGTATGTTTGGGCCAATTCCCGACTGATGTAGAAATACGAAAATGGATGTGGGGCGTGGCCCACCACCTTATCCATCATGTGGGTCAACTCAACCCTCTGTGACCCACCAGAGATTACACTTCTGATTTCTTCCTCAGTCCTGTGACTTCTCAGACTGCCTTATGCATGTCCGGACTTTTGTCCAGGTACAGTGTGGTCTCTGCCCTGGATGGTGAAAGGCCAATTGGGTGATCCCTGCCTGCTCTGTGAAACCAGGAATTAAAATGAGAGGCTGACATTCTAGGCAAAGTGTTGCAAGCGCTCATCTAACCGTGCTCCCTGCAAAGAAACCCTGCCTTGGTTGGGGTGAGTGGCCATGTGTTCAACTCTCATCCCCAATTTCCTGTAGGGAAAATCAGTGAAGAATGACTTTGTTCTGGAGCTTGTTCAGCTCTGCAGCCTGTAGCAAGCAACTCATTCACAAGTGCGTACAAATTAATACAGTACATACCAGTTACATAAATATTGTGCTGTAATTGATTGTCTTCTGTAAGCAAAGGCAAGGCTGCTGACTGTTCCTTTCCCTACCTTGCAACTCTGGGGGAAGGGAACTGAGGTGGTAGAGGTGGGTTTTGCTGCATGGGTCTGTTTGCAAGTTGTGTCTGATGTATTGAGAAGAGGGTAAGATGCCTTACATTCAGATTTAGTAAGCATTTATCAAGTGCCTATTATGTGAGAGGCATTGGAAGACATATTATCTTATTTCATTATGAATTGAGCTAATAGTAGTAACAATTTGATAATCTGACACAAAAGTTAGTCTTTACAATAACATTCCCCCCCCGTAGATATTATTGTTGGAATTTAAATAATCCTTTAAATTTTAAAAACCTGATGTAACCTTATAAGGAAAATAAAAAATGGGGTGCCTGGATGGCTCAGTCTGTTGAGCACCCCCTTCAGCTCAGGTCATGATCCCAGGGTCCTGGGATCAACCCCCTCATCAGGCTCCCTGCTCAGTTGGGCATGTGCTTCTCCCTCTGCCTCTCCCGCCCCCTGCTTCTGCTCTCTCTCAAATAAATAAAATAAAATTCCAAAAAAATAATAAATAAAAAGACACGGCAGCCCCTATCTCTTCGCTTACAGAAACCACAAAGGGCAGAAGAACAAGATCTTCGGTTCTGCGTGGTAGGTAGCCAGATTTTCCAAAGTTAGAATAGGGTAGGTGAGCCAGTGATCTCCTATTTGCCTGCATCCACTTTGATTGTTGCGCAACTTAAATGCATGGGATTGGAAATTTTAAATTACTTTCCACAGTACAAGAAAGCAACGCCATCTTTCCATTTACCTGCCAATGCTAAGTAAGGCCGGCTGGGTTTTTTCCATCAGTTGTTTGGATTCGGAGGACAATGACTTCGTGGGGGGCAACCGCTCACTTCCCCCTGCTGGGACTGGAGTGTACTTGGGAGGATTTGGAGGGAGCTCTACCCTTTGGGAAGCCAGAGTTTTAAAATCCGCAAGCAAGCCCCTTTTGCCTTGTTGACGGAGAGACTCTGCGTAAATCCCCGAGAAAGCTCAGTTGTCTCCTGACCCCTGCGGGTAGTGCAGTTTCCCTAACCTTGACCCCAAGTGAGCCGTGTTGTAACTCCTTTCCAAAACAGCGTTCAAGCCAGGCTGTGGTTTGAAAGAAAAACGAAACCGGCCGTTTTGAGCGTCGGCAAAGGGGCACTCGCCCCCCCCCCCGGGGGGGGGGGCTAGGAGCAACTTCTCGACCACCCGGCCCAGGGATTTTAGATAATCGAGGATCCCCAGACCCCTTTCCGCTCTCGGTGCCCAACCCGTTCCCTGCCACTTCCCTCCACAAACGCCGGCAGGAGTGGGTGGCAGCACCGAGTCGAGTTTATTCGCATTTTTTTCCTCCGGGTTTTGTCATGGAAACGCTGACACTACCTCCAGACGGCGGCCGAGCCCGGCCGGGGACTGAGGGCTTTTGGGACCCTGCGGGAGCGCGGCGCGCACTCCGCACTCCCCGGGAAACAGCTGGACGCGACCAATTCCCGGGTAGGGGCGGGGGGAGCGCGACGCTCCGCCCCTCTCGCTCGGGTCCCTCCCTCCTCCCGGCTCTCCGCGGGCGCCCTCCCCTCGCCGGGGGCTGCGAGTTGCATTTGGTAAAACCCAGCCCGGAATATATAGATCATTGGAGCGCAATGAAGTAGCCTTTGGAGAGGAGGGAGGGGGCCCGTCCGAAAGCCACAGCGGCCAGCGCGGCGGCGGCACCATCAGCGCTCGCACCCTAGCCGCCCGGCCCGCGAGGAGGCAGCGCGGCGGCCGCCGGCGGGAGCGGAGGCGGCGGCGGGGAGGCGGAGAGGAGCAGCAGGAGGCGCAGGAGCGCGCAGCCGGCGGTCCACGCATCTCGGCACTTCCAGAACAACTCCGGCGCCTTCCATACCCCTGCCCGGGGCTGGGGGCTCCGAGAGCGGCCGCGAAGCCCTCCCGATCGTCCCCCCACCCGAGCCCTGCCCAGCCCTGCCCTGCGCCTCCCGGGCTCCGCTCCGCGCGGCAGGGTCCGGGCTCCTGCGCCTCGGGCGCGCCTCCCGGACACCCCGGTCCCCGCAGCCAGGACAAAGCCATGAAGCCGGCGCTGCTGGAAGTGATGAGGATGAACAGAATTTGCCGGATGGTGCTGGCCACTTGCTTGGGATCCTTTATCCTAGTCATCTTCTATTTCCAAAGTATGTTGCACCCAGGTAGGGGGCGCGTTAGCGTGGTTTTGTTGGATATTTTTTTTCTCTCTCGCGCTCTCGCTCGCTCACTGGCGCCGGGTTTCTGCCTCTTCCAACCTTACCTCTTCCCTCTCAGCCACCCCGGGGCTCCTTGCTGCCAGGTCTGCCCGGGTCGCCGAGTCGGGATGCAGAGGAGGGGGGAAGACGTCCTCACCTTCCTCTTCTTCCTCCCGGCTCCGGGCTGGAGGATGGGAGCAGGAGGGGCGGTAGTTTGTTTCCCCCACCTCCCTTTTTTCTTTGTGTCTCTTGTCTGTCTGTCTGCGAGGTAGCGGAGCAAGGTAGAGAGGTTGGGGGCAGCTGCTGGTGGTGGGGGGTCGGTTTGAAGAGAACGCAACTCCCCGCTGATGCCGCGATCCGAAGATGAAAGAGGCGCCGGGAGCCTGCCGCTCTGCGCCCGGGCGCATTGCCTTTTCCGGGGTGGGGGGCTCGGGGGCGAAGGGCGAGGTCGCCAGTCCCTGCCGCGAGCTGGGGAGCCCGAGGCTTAGGCTCCCACGTGTCCCGGGCTCGGCGGCGCGCGGAGGTGTAGGGAGAGGTTGGGTGCCCGGCGCTGCCCCTCCACCAGGCTGGGGAAGGGGGCGGGCGCCCGCTGTTTGCCCCGGGGTCTGGCTCCGCATTGACCTTGCGGCTGGTGCCCTGGGGTCTGCTTCACCCTGCGCCCCCACCCCGACGGCTATCCCGGCCCTGCGCTGGTTAGGGCCTCTGGGTCACGCCTTGGCCGCAGCAGTTTTGAAGGAAACTTTGGCCGGGTCCTGGGCTGACCGTCAGGTTGCTTCCCCGACCCCTGCGTTCCGAGCATCCGAGGTCCCCCGGGGTCTGTGGCAGTGAGTCCCCTGCCCCCCCAGCCCTCGGGAGCGTAGACAAGTTCCACATCGGAAATGTGGACTGGGGGAGGATCGAGGCTCGCCCCTTCCAAGGGGCGCTAAGGAAAGTTTGGGACCTGGGAAGGGAGGAGCGCCTTCGAGCGCCTTCGAGCGCGGCGGCCGGGGGTTCGCAGCTCGGCCCCCAAGCCCAACAGGTAAAAACCTTCCAAGGAGGCTTCGGGGCGACGCGGATCTCCCCGGGGAGCCGTGGTATCCCCACCCCGCCTCATCCCCGGCAGGCCCCCGATGGGCCACATTGGCTTCGAAATCCATTTTTTCTACGCCTCCGAGTTGCCTTTCTCAGTATAGCCACAGCAATAATTTGCTTTTATAATTGCAAGGAGGGAGCTGGAAACACATTTCCTTCCAGGGAGATGGGGTTGGTGTTTTTCTTTTTGCCCCCCCCCCCCCGCGTTCTCCTTTCAGTGTGTATCTCTAGCCTGCGTTTGGGTGGGTGGCAGAGGAATAAACCTGTTCTTTCCATCAATCAGGCCGGGCCGCCGGTGTGAGCTTCCTTGACAGCGCGGAGACCACTCGGCCCCTGTGCGGCGCTCCCCGCTCCACCCGGAGCAGTTGTTAAGGCGGCCACACTGCCAAGGATATGGTCTGACACTACCACACGTAACCTCAGGACATCCGAGCCAGCCTTGTAAAAGATGGCTTTTGTTTGCAGTTGGGTATTTTTAGTTCCATGTCAGCAAACTGCAGCCCAGTTTGTCTCCTCACCCAAACCGGTGGTTGGGAAACTTCTAAGGGAATTTAAAAATGGACCTCGCTTATGTTCTGGGCAGCCAGGGGTGGCTGCAGCCGGCAGGGCCAGACAGACAGAGGCATCCTGGAGACCAGGCCAGACTCCGCCCCAGAGACTGGGGGACTGGGTGGTGTGCAAGTACACTGGGGCTCACCAGTTTAAACAAAGGGCCAAATGATTTGGTCTAGACTTTAGTCATGTGTTTAGGTCACTTAAAATTTTGCCTGGATGGAACGTGCCAGGTAGTTCTCTGCAGAAATGCCTGGAACAGGGATGGATCTTAGACTCATCCGGAATGCACTTTAACTTCTCTGTACCTGTTAGTTGTCTGGGGAAATACTAACTAATAATACCACCGCCATCCATACTTTTCATGCAGCCAGGATTTGCTTTTCTTGCCCGAGAATCAGGAAATAACTTTCTAACTAGAGACACCAGGAAGAAAGTTCCAACTTGTAATTGGCACTTTGCTAAAATTTCCAGCCCTGGTTTACAATGTTGGCTTGAAAGTGGCACTGGACTTTTTGGTCTAGCGTTTGGGAATCAGGGACAGAACTTTCTCTAAGGGTGTCCTGATAAGGATCCTCTGTCCTTGACCCTTGATCCTCTTTTCTCAGCCCTTGCTTCCCTTCTTGGTCCCATTTCCTCCCAAGAAATGGCATTTGTTTATTATTCATATCTCTATGAGTATGCTCTTCTGACCCCCCCCCCATTAGCCAGTCCTACTTTCAGTACCTTCTGTTGAATATAGACCTGAAGACGGTTCAATAGAAAGATCTTCCTTATTTTGAATTACACATGGTTCCACAAAGACTCCATGCCAACAGTTTATTATGACACGGGACGTAAAAATATGGTTTGAAATTACTATTAAACATTTTCCTTTCCTTTTTTCCCATTTTGTTCCACTTTACTGACATTAAACATCACCGATGACAGCTAATGCTACATCTTTTCTACCGCTTTGAATTTCCTTAAAAGTGAGCTGATCTTTTCTTCTTGGATTCAGGGTAATGGTGGGATGATCCTTTGGCTGGGCTCTGCAGTTTCAGTCTTTCCAGATCACCCAGGGAGAGGCAGAAGGGACCGCAGCATGGCACAGATTGTGTTGCTAAAAATTTGGAGCCCTCTGGCAGGAGTTCCACGTACCTGTACCTGAAATAGAAAAATAGTATTCCCAAAGAAATGGATTCCCAGCTTCTTTTGTGGCTAGGGAACACCTGGAGTGTGAGAGGAGGGAGAGAAAGAAGAAGGGAGACCGCTGGTGATGGGGAGGGCTGGTTGTCTCTCCCTCTGATTCTAATCTGGGGCCCATTGTCTTTTGTACTTTCTAATTCATAAACTGGGGCAATTCCTAAACTTGAGTAGCTGATCTTTCATTTGATCGGAGCATTCAGCAGAAGTGGGCCTTGTCAGGAAGGCAGGTTTCTTTAGATCTGTGACACTCTGAGTTAATAGTCTTCGTTTCAATCAGGGTTTTTTTTGTTTTTGTTTTTTGTTTTAAGATTTTAGTTTTAAGTAATCTCTACACCTAGCGTGGGGCCTGGACTCACATCCCTGAGATCAAGAGTTGCACGCTCCACGTACTGAGCCAGCCAGGCTCCCTGGGATCAGGTGTTAGGCCCCATTCTAATTCCCATGTTTTGCACAGTGCCTGACACATAGTAGGCTCTCAATAAAATATTTGCTGGATGAAAGTATGAAGTGGCTCAACCCTAGAAGACCAATTCTCTGGTTTTCAGGAAGGTTGTCAAGCCTTGCCAAGAGTGCCCTTTCCTTGAGTCTGGATCTATTCTGGTGGGGACGCTTCCTTGCCTTCCTGGTCTCTGAGACCCCCCTGCAGACATGGATTTGGTTTAAGTCCTCATGCACCAGACAGAGCATTTCCCAAGGCCTAGATTTGCAGCCCTGAGGCGTGACGCACCTGGGGGCACTGCTCGGTGTCCTGGGTACCAGAAACTTGGCCTTGTTTAGTTACAGACTTGAAGGAACCCGTCCACAAGACGAACACCTTTTGTGTGTGTGAACTGCTCCTGCCGTTGGCGAGAAGGGAACCACATGCTAGTGGTTTCGTCCATCGGTGAATGCATCCTGCCAAGTGCATTCTGGATGGTTCGGTGTCTCGCATACCTGCCCCGGCCGGCTGGGCTTTGATGGAACTGTGCTGAGCAAGGCGGAGCCGAGAGGCCCCCAGGCTGCATTTGTGCGGAGTGTGTGAAGACAGCTCCTCTGAACCTTCCTTTTGTGTCACTCCGTAGGATTGCGATTGCGGTTTTGTTTGAAAGCTCCCGTTCAAAGAAGAGAAGCCCGCAGAGGAGAAAGCCTTTCCTCTCTTTCTCGTCCTCTTTTTTCCTTTTGCTGTATGTTTACTTTCACTGTTGCCTGGGATTTCTTTGCCTTGGTTGGGTGTATTGAAAGATTATACCCTTTAGTTAAAGACTTCTCGGGTTACCCCTTTGTACTTTTACTTGATTAGATTGAATGCACAGTGCTTTTGTGTTATAATTTTAGTGTAATTATAAGATAATATGTGCTCTTTTTAGAAAATGTAGGAAGCTTAGAAGAGAAATGATCATTTATCATTCCAGCACCCAGAGGCAACAGGTGCTTTATTCTGTAAATCATAGAATATATAGATTAAAAAAATAGTTGAGGTCCTAGTATGCCATTTGTACCTGTTTTGATGTATTTTAGACAAATTCATCATTATGGTGACTAGTTATTAAGCTTAAAGACAAAATTTAATCACAGCCCTTTTAATTTATAGACTTGCATATGCCTCCGCTGTCCCCTCCCGTCCCCTGCTTTGTAGGATGTCAGTCCTATTTTTTTTGCTTTTTTTGCTGCACAGGTTTAATTTTATTTTTTAATTTAATTTAATTAATCAATTATTTTCTTAAACGTAGGCGCCATGCCCAGTGCAGAGCTTCAACTCCCAACCCTGAGATCAAGACCTGAGATCAGGGGTCGGGTGGTCGGCCGACTGAGCCACCCAGGCGCCCTGCGCACATTTAATTTTAAATTAAAGGATCTTTTTGCTTAGACATGAAATGAGTTCGGAGTTAAGCGATTTGTAGGGGCTGTTCTTAGGTTATCTGTCTGAAACTTCCTTGGGGGAAGGTCTCAACTATGAGACCATTATGGATCCCGAGAGCAGCATGAGATAACTGAAGGAGAGGCTTGTCCAGTATGGGCTCTCCCTCTGGCGGTTGAAATGTTTGTGCCTCAGTGGGGCATTTTCCTGGCTGCGTTAAGATGAGACCGATGCGTGTAGGCCATTTCCTCCAACAGTTCCAGCCCCTGCTCGGGAGTCCTTGTGGTGGTCAGGCACCAGGGGAAGGGTGGCTGGAGATTTCTGTGAGGCCTGGGCTGGGGGAATCCGTCCTGTAGCAGAAGTGGCTGCGGTTTATAGTTATCTGGTTGGGAAGTCATTTTGCTTATGCCCGGCTCTATCGGCACAGCCATTTAAAAACAGGAAATCAAAAGCTTGCAAGCACGGGCCCCACCCTTCCCCCACTTTTCCACCCACCAACTGGTCAACCTCTTCTTAATTTGGGGAGGGTAGGTGAAAAAGGCCTCACAAAGGTCATTGCCAGCAGGCGTGTGTGTTCAGATTCTTAGAAAAACCAGACGTTGTTTTGCTTACTCATTTTTTTTTTCCTTTTTGGTTTCTCTTGAGTGTTGAGACCCCATCTTTATGACAAGTGAAGAGGAAGGCAGCTCTTGCTATGGGGTTACTGAGTAGTTCGATCTGTCAGTTAAAAATTCCTGGAAAGTGTAATTTGACACATCTTAGATCAAATATGATGGGTCAGAATTTAGGAGCTCTGTCTCTCTCTTTCTCTTCTACCCTGTGCTAGGCAGTAGGGATTGTCCTAGGCACTTGGGGATTCAACATTGATTTTTGCCCCCACGGTACTTACGTTCTAGTGGGGTAGCCAGACTTTAAGTAAGCGCAGAAGTAAAATATATAGCTTGTCAGATGCTGTGAAGACAGAAAAACAAAGCAGGGGGGATGAATGGGAGGCAGCGGTTACAATTTAATATAGAGGTAATTAGGGACTGTCGTTGGCAAGATGACCTTGGAGGGCAGAGACATCAAGGAAGGGAAGGAACCATCCATGTGTCCATCCCAGGAAGAATGTTCCGGGCATAGAGCAGCCCAAGGCCTGTCCTTGAGGTGGGACCGAACAGGGCAAGCAGCAGACCGAACAGGGAAAGCAGAAAGCAGAGAGAGGGAGCAGCCAAAGAATGTGGGGTGGAGAGAGATTTGGGATGGGAGGCCCTGGGGGTCTGAGCGGAGTCCGCTCTGGGGGGTCTGGGGCAGGCTGGTTGGGAAGCGAGGATGCTTCTTACTTGCAGCTTCGTGTTTATCTTTGGGCAGCTGGTCGTGCCCTTCGGTAAAGTGGTCACCGTGGAAATCCCATTTCTCCTCACTCCACCACCCCCAAACTAGACTACCACTCAGTAAGAGAGATTTGCGAAAATTTTTAACAGAGCTTGTGTTGGGAAGTTTTTCAACACAATGTTCAGGATGCGATCCGTGGTCACTTGCTATAGAGAAAAGAACACAGAATTTGTAGTCCAGAGACTGGCTTTCAGACCTTGGCTGTCTACTGTATCCTTTCAACATCACTCTAGGTGTTTTCGTGGAATGCTTATTAAGAATTAGGCTCTGTTCTGGGTGCTAGAGATACTGCAGGGACCCAAATAGACAAAAATCCATGTCCTTGTGGTACATTCTCCTGGGGAGGCACAGAAAACAAATGCATGTTTAAAACATAGAGCACGGTTGGGGTGCCTGGGTGGCTCCATCAGCTAAGCGTCTGCCTTCAGCTCAGGTCATGATTCCAGGGTCCTGGGATCGAGTCCCGAATCAGGCTCCCTGCTCGGCAGGGGTCTGATTCTTCCTCTTCCTCTGCGCTCTCTCTCTCTCAAGTAAGTAAATAAAATCTTAAAAAAATATATAAAACACAGAGCATGTTTGATGACGAGAAGTGCTACAGAAGAACGATAAAGCAAGGAAGAAGGAGGTGAAATGGAAGTGGCCAGGGGACTGCAGTTTGCACGACGGTGCTCAGACTAAGCGTCCCTGAAAAGGGGGCTTTAAAGATACAAGAAGACCAGATCATACAGGAGATGAGCAGGGGAAATAATACAGGTGTATATTGGGTATTATTTCTGAACGTTGACACAGGCCAGATGTTTAATATGTTATTTCTCAAAGGAATTGTACAAAGTACACATGGTGATTGTCACCGTTTTATAAGGGGGGGACACGGAGGCAGAGACTAACACTTGTCTCAGGTCAGGTGCAGAGGATTGAGGAGCCTCGGCCGTCTGACTTAAGATCTGTTGCCCTGGCCGTCTGGTGGGGGCTCTCAGTTGGGGGCTACCCCCTCTCCCCACGTTTGGAAATGTGTAGGGGATGCGTTTGATTGTCTCTTAGGATTGATGACATGAGTTGTTGGCCAGGCCCAGGATGCTAGACATGCAGCAAAGGGTGGGATCTTTCTGCCCATCAGCGTCCTCTTGCCCAAGTGCCGGTAATGCTTCTCCTTGAGAACTAGCTCAGGACTCTCCGGGCTCACACAGTATCCGGCCCGGTCCTGGCCCCACCCACCCCTTGGGCAGGTGTCCGGCAGACTGTAGCAACTTAATGATGGATTGAATGACTGCAGGGAAGTCACAGCCTCAGAGAGTTGGTCCCCTCTTTGCCGAGTGAAGGGAGCGATATTCCCTCTCCAACGTGGTGCTGGCGGTGAGGATTGAGTGAGAAACGAGGAAAAGTGCCTTGGAAATGGATGCGGACACAGCGTCCACAGATTGTCGGAGTAAAGGCACTGTGGTTTCTCATCCTGAGATCGTAATCTTCGTGTTTACAGCAGGGTTTATCTGTTGCGTATGTGTGCCCTGTCACGTTTACTGGGAGGGCCCTGTGTCCAGACTGTGGTATCTTCTTTCTGTCTGCAGTAGCCTTGAGTCGGCTGTGCCTCACACACCCTCCCCCTCTCCGCCCCCTCCCCCTGCCGCGGCCAAAACTGAGCGCTGCCTCAGCGGCACATTTTTAAATTAAATTAAATTTAATTTAAATTTATTTTTAAGGATTTTATTTTTTATTTGAGAGAGAGAGAGGGAGATAGAGAGAGAGCATGAGTGGGGGAGAGGGAGAGGGAGAAGCAGACTCCTGGATGAGGAGCGAGCTCTGTCCCAGGACCCTGGGATCATGACCTGAGCCGAAGGCAGACGCTTCACCAACTGAGCCGCCCAGGCGTCCCTCGATGTCATTTCTGAAGCTGAAGTCAGGAGGACGATGACAAGTCTTTTCAGAAAAACAGCTCCGTGGCAGCCTTCAGTGAGCAGCGGCCGGGTGGCTTGCGTGGCTCATTGCACAGGACAGAACTGATTGGCCTTTGTGACCACACTTGAACCTGTTGTGTGCCGAGGAGGCCCGCATGGCTTCTTCCTGGCCCGGGGCGAGTCCCCGCACTCTCGGAGCCTGGGGGAGCTGCCTCTGTGGATGGCATTGGTCGCCGGGGCCCCGGTCACCAGAGCAGGTACAGGAGTTCAGCTAAAGGCTGTAATGCTGATTTGGGCGAGG
This sequence comes from Ursus americanus, assembly GCF_024610735.1. Classification (NCBI taxonomy): domain Eukaryota; kingdom Metazoa; phylum Chordata; class Mammalia; order Carnivora; family Ursidae; genus Ursus; species Ursus americanus. The sequence goes on along the minus strand of NC_142143.1, from coordinate 17,187,288 downwards.
CCCGGTGTGCTTGGTGCTCTCTGCGGGCCTACTGCTTGCTTTCCTGGAGACAGTCCTGCTGGGCTTGAGAGCCAAGGGGGAGTCCGTCCGTGCTCAGCGTTCTTCACAGGTTGGAAAAGTCTAGCTTTTTAGGCCCCGGACCCTCCTCCAGATGAAATTTCCACCTCACCTGGTGGAGACGAGTGGTTCTCCACCGGGGACCATTTTGCTCCCTTCTCTCCCCCACTGCAAGGGACCTTTGGCAATGTCTGGAGAGAATTTGGTTGTCACACCTGGGGAGGGGGTGTCCTACTAGTATCCAGTGGGGAGAAGCCAGAGGTGCTGCTGAACATCGTACGTGCACTGGACAGCCCCCCCCCCCACTGCCCGCCACTGCTCCCCACCAACAAAGAATAGTCCAGCCTACAATAACGATAGCTGGGAAACCCTTATTTAGGGTCTGTTATTTTTCTGAAGCTTTATTAAGAACAACACACACACACTCGCACAAAGAATGACAGCCGCGCTCACTGAGTACCTCCGTGACTTAGGCGGTGTGCCAACTGCCGTATTTGCTTAGCACGGTGAAGCTTCACGATCCTGTGAGCGTTTAGCAGTCCCATTGTACGGGTGAGGAAACTGAGGCTTAGAGGTGAAGGAGCTTGTCTAAGGTCACAGAACTGGAGAGTTGGAATAGGACCCCTGCCCGGGTCCAGGTCCGACTGACACCAAAGACTACGCTGTTCGCGTCATCGTTACGCTCCGTGTACCTGCGTTTGCTTTCAGCTAGTTAGGTCGGGAGGTAATGTGTTCGGAAGCCCAGCTGTGGACTCCAAGTGGGACATTCACTGATAGCCCCTTCTCTTCTTACCCTACACTCTATCCCTGGGTGAGCTCATCCCCTCCGGGGCCATGCTGTCAGCTGCGTTCAGATGACACTTCTCACTTCAACGGGGATGTGTCCTGAGGTCACAGCCCAGTTCCTATGTTGCCTCCTGTGTCACATCTTCAGCCAGCCTTACGTGGTCAGAATAAGGGGATGGGTGTCCTTCCTCTGCGCCCCGTGGTACTTCGTGAGTGTGCACGTCTGCTCTTACACACTCTGCTGTGTTGGGTCAGTAAGAGCAGCCGTGTCTCGCTTACCGCAGTACCTCGACATCCGGAACGGAGCTGGTACGTAGTAGTTGTCCTGGTCCCCGTTCAGGCTCCACAGACTGGATGGCGTACCAACAACTGGGTTCTGGAAGTTTCACATCTGAGTGTCAGCATGATTGGGGTGAGGGACCTCTTCTGGGGCACAGACTTCCTGTCATAGCTCCACGTGGTGGAAGGTGTGAGGGAGCCCCCTGGGGCCCCACCCTCAGGACCTGATCCCCTCCAAGGGCCTCCCTCCTAATATCATCACCTTGGGCGTGTGTTTCCAACATATGAATATGTGGGGGGCACACTGAGACCACAGCAATAGTCACTCGGTTAATACGTATTTTGGAAGAATAAGCGCGTTGATGTCGATGGGCGGCCAAGAAGAAAACCCTGCTTCCTGGGGTGGCGAGTGTGGAGTCGTCAGCCGCTATCATTGCCGATCGGATTTTCAGTTTGACTCGGCAGTGACCTAGCTGCCACGTAAGGGAGCCACGAATAACTCAGTTAACACCCTGGCTCGGTGTAGACCCGGCTCAAAACACAAATGACTTTTGAAGGTGTGCTTGTTAGGTGCTGTAACCACGAGAGGGATCCGGGTGTCCCGGGAGGGGATCTGCTCGTTCACGACTCTCCTAGGGCAGCATTGTCCTGCCAGAATGTACTGTCAGCTGCGTGTGTAACTTTTAAATTTTCCAGTAACCACGTTGAAAAAAAGTAAAGAAACGAAAAAAAAAAACCACAGGTGAAATTAATATCTAAAATACCCACTTGACAGGCAGTAGATAGTACAAATTATGGAGATTTTATGTTTTTGTGCGAAGTCTTTGGAAATCCAGTGTCTATGTCACGTTTACAAGTACATGTTACGTTTACATCTCGGTTCAGACCAGCCACACCTCACGGGCTCAGTAGCTGCCATTAGCGGCTACCATATTGGATGATGCCGCTCCGAAGCGTTGGAGAACTTTTCATGGATTAGGGCTTTTTGTTTGCTTCTTGTTTATTTTGTTTGCCCCTTTCCCTTTTATTTAAGGCATGTTTTACTTCCTGGGTTTAAGCTGTACCCTCTGGGAAGACTGTTGCACCGTCTGGGACCGTCGGTGTTAAATAAGAGATTTAGCTGTTGAATCTCTGTACGTGTCGCTAAAGTAATTTCTGGCCTCTGACACATCTTGAGAGTCTTCTGGTTCGTCAGTTGCCATCTGAAGCTTGATCCTCCTAATGAGACCCTAACAAACTCTGTAACCGAGAGAAACAGTTATCAACTCCATTCTGCAGGTGAGGCAGTGGAAACTCAGAGGGGTTCAGGGAATTGCTTACATTTGGTTTAAAATGATTGTAACACAAACGTTTGAGTGCAGAGACTGGCCCAGGGAACAGTCATTCTGTTGGGGTGGGCAGAAGACACATGATTAACTGTCTGTGGGGCCAAACGTGGTTGGGGTTACAGAGAGCCAACAGCTAAGGACGGAGCTGGGGATCATGGGTTTAGAGTGGGGGTGTTGTGGAGGACTTCACGGGAAAGGTGATGTTTGTTGGGCCCGGAAGGATGAGTAGAGAATTTCTAGGGAATATGGGAGAAGGGGGAGAAAAGACATTCCAGGTGAGGGCACCTGTCAGAGCAGGGGTGAGGTGGGAAGGAGAGTGATGTCTGGGAACACAGGAGGCTCCGGAGGGGGGGGGTGTCAACAGTGGACCTGGAGGGCCCCGAATGCTCTCAAGTTGGAATTTTATTCTTGGGACCTGGGAGCCATAGAAGGTGGAGGGTCTCCTGTTTTTCAGATGATGAAATTTAAGCTCCATTTGATTAAACTCTCTTGTTTCATTTGAAGGGCAGAAGTTTTCAACTCACTTTCTCAAATGAACTTGGGCCAGTTTGCAACAGTTTCTATTATTATCGTTTAATGGGAGGTAGGAAGATTATTCACGCATGTCTGAAGTGCAAAGTAAGAAATAGTTTAAAAGCACTCTGTGCTGGGATTTAAAGCTCCGCTGTTTGCTTTGCTTGTGCCAAAATGATAGGCCACGGAGGTTAAGTTTCAGTCTCTCAGTTGCTAATGGTGCCCTGGGTTCACCCTCAGAGGCTGTGGAAGAAGTAAGTGGCGGGAGAAAGGAAAAGTGTGTAAATAGCCACAGGGAAGCATTTCTCTTTCTCCCTCCAGTGTGAGCTCCTGGCTGTGTCTGGGGTCCAGTGGAGCTGTGGGCTGTCCTGGAGAGGGGCAGTGTAGACTGGAGAACCAAGTCAGCTGCTTCCTCCTGGGAACCAAGGCCCAAAGGTCAGGCTTTGGGGCCCCCGAGGAGACTCGCCCTGTGGGCTGTGTGTGGGGTCTGATCTCATTGTCCCCCTGAGAGATGCCGCCCTATGTAATCTTCATATCAAAAGGCCCCCTCTTTTTACCACTCCACTCCTGGGCTGTGGGAGAGAGGACGGGTTAATTATAGAGCTCACACACAGCATAAAAAGGCATCCCTGGCTTTCAGAATCGCTTGTGGGGGGCATTGTGCTTGGTACAAAGCTGAAGGCTCCTTCATTTTCTCTGCTAGACTGTAGTACTTGACACCCATTGATAAATATCCTAGAACTGGTTCCCACATAGGGGTTTGATCCCCTTTTCATGCCCCCCTTGATCCCCCTTTTCCCATTAAAACAACAAGGCACAGAACTTTCTAAAAGGCTTCATTTTTTAAGAAAGTGAGATAATGGTGGAGACGTGCATCATTGTTTAAGGGGGCATGTGGCCATGCAAAGGGCAGGGGTTATGGGTTTACCCTGCAAACTTGTGCGGATTTAGGGATTAAGGATTGGAAGGTCTGATGACCTATTATTGGAAGTCTATGCAGAAGTGCTGGGATGGAGATTATTTTGAAAACGGAAGAATTAGATAGTGAAATCCTTTATAAGTCCAGGTTTTACGTACAGAAGGCTTTCTGTATGATTTTGCTGTTCAAAAATGGAAGTGCTGGTTTGACATCAGAAACTAAACAGGCAATCTTTTAGTCACTTGTGATAAAACAGCTTTTTTTGGGAAGGTGTGAGCCCTCAGACGAAAGACAATTCCGTGCTTAAAAGATATTAACCAGTAGCAGCGGCCTTGCTCATTTTAGGATAATGCATTTAATTCCGGAAGGGAGTGGCTCAGGGCTGTTACCTACAGGACTCGAAGAGAGTTCTTCCAGTTACATGCAGACTTTGTTTCCTCTGTAAAAAACAAATAGAGATTTATAAAAATAAACACAGGTCTGATAGTGCCTTCCTGTAAATGGGATTCGAGCGACATAAAGGATGTTGTCATTGGAAGTCACAGTGATGTTCCTTTTTTTGAGGAGTGGTCAGGCCCGTAAGCGTCTGCGGTCGTTGCCGAGTGTTTGATCTGTCGTGAAACATGGATGACCTTGACTGGAGGAGGCTGTGTGGGGAAGTGGAAAGGGCCCTGAGTACAGGTCAGGACACTGGGGTTCTAGTCCTGGTTCTTCTCCCCTCTTCTGGGGACCCTTTCATGTGTTACTGATGAATGAATACCTGTGGACATTGGCAGTTTTCAAACACAGCGTGCTCGCTGTGCGCACCAGTGGGGGGGGGGCAGAGGGAGAGGGACAAGCAGATTCCCCACTGAGAAGGGAGCCCGAAGCAGGACTCAACCCCAGGACCCCGAGACCATGACCTGAGCCAAAGGCAGACGCTTAACCAACTGAGCCACCCAGGTGCCCCTAAAAGGAGTAACTTCATACGGCATGAACAAACTGATATCTATGTACCCCTCATTCCGTCGCTCAAATGTTTATTGACCATTTATCTGACTAAAGAGACAAATCTAAATAAGACTTAGTTCCTGCATTCAGATAGCTTGTAATTTGGCAAGTGGTGGCCGACCCATAATTGTTGGCTGTGGAGCTTTGTTATAATGGCTATAGGCGGCTAGAAAAAAAGGAATAATTAGTTTAGGGGAGGTCAGGGAACTTCACAGAGGAGGAACATTGGAGCTGGACTCCAGGCATTCATCCAGTTATTCAACAAGCGTTTATTGAATGCCTACTGTGTGTGCCAGGACCATTTCAAATGCTAGGGAAGCAGCAGGGGACAATCACAGACAGTGATCCCTGTCTTAATGGAGCTGACGTTGTTGGCATACGATTTATCAAGTGGCAGGGTTGGCAACACCACTGGCTCTGTTCTATCATTGTCGCCTCCCCCGCCGTGCAATGTCAGAGTGAAGCAATGTTTTGTTTATTTATATCTATCTATACATACATACATATGTAATATGTAATATAACGTATATATGTATAATATATAATATAAGGCATATATCACATTTATGTATAATGTATATTATAATGTATACACATATATAATTCTGACTATCAATTTAATTCGGGTGTATTATAGAGAATTTTGAAAAAATGGGTCTACTTCCAAAAAAGTCATCCCTGATCCCTGCCACCCAGGAAGGATCTCTGTTAATTTCGAGTTTGTTTTTCTGTGCACGTATGTATATTTACAAAGATGAAAGCCTCATGCATATAGTACAGGGTATCTGCTTTTGCCATTTAGTACTGAATTATGGGTATTTTCTCATGTCATCCAATTTTCTTTGAAAACACTGTAATATTTCATCATGGATGTCATAATATTCCATCATATGGATATGTCATCATATGGATAGAATTTAGTCATTCTCTTTTGTTGAACATTTTCAAGGAAGATTTTCCCTTTTTAAAAATTGCCACGATATACCTCTTTGTACATAAATCTTTATCTGGGCTTCTTAACGTTTCTTTGAAATAAACGTTCAGAACGGGAATGCAAAGATCATAAATTTGTGAAGGCTCTTGATAAGTGTAGCCAAATTGTTTCCTAGACAGTTGTGTCCATTTACGCTCCAACTAGCCGCGTATGAAATCGTCGGTCTTACTGATTGCTGCCGGTTTGATGTAGCTGTCAGCCACACGCCCAGCAGAGCCTCCCTGAAACTCGGCATGGATGCCCTCCCTTCGTTTTTGGTCCACACTAGGTGACAGGCTTTAGGAGAGCACAGACTGTGTCCCCGGTGCCTGTCCTGTCACAGACATGCGATAAAATAGATGTTTGTTGACTACGTGCTTGCATGTCTTGAGTCAGTGAGCCAAGAAGGGCAGGGCAAAGTTTCGCTGGACAGCTGGGAAGAGACTAGAACTTCCTTCATTGTCCAGAGTACCTCGCCAGTAGACTTTCAGGGAAAGGGAAACTCATCAGCGGGCAAGCGCTGGTCTGAAAGCCACCTCCATAATCTCAGTGCGTGTCTGAGATGCCACTGGATCATCCTCCCGGTTGAAATTGAATTACAAGATCCATCTTAGCTGCTTCCTTGTGCTGTGCCTGGTTTTACTTGTGTTAAACCATTTAGTCTTCTCAACTGCTGGGCGAGGGAGGCCCTGGCAAGGGAGGCTCCGTCCGCATCCTCGATTTGGTTGGGATGCAGACACGGTCTGTAATTGACTTAAGGTAACATAGCGCTATGGTCTAAATGTCTGTGACTCTCCCTCTCCCTGCCAAATTCATATATTGAAATCCTGACCCCTGGAGGTGATGGTATCGAGTTGGGAACTTCGGGGGTGCCTGGCTGGCTCAGTTGGGTTAAGCATGTGACTCGTGGTTTCAGCTCAGGTCATGATCTCGGGGTTGTGCGATCAAACCCCGAGTTGAGCTCTACAGTCAGCGTGGAGTCTGCTTGAGATTCTCCTGCCTCTCCTTTGTCCCCCCCCAGTCTTGAGTTCTCACTCTCTAAAAATAAATAAATAAACTCTTTAAAAAAAGAAAGAGTTGGGAATGTGGGAGGTGCTTAGGCCATGAGGGTGGAGCCCTCAGGACTGAGATTAGTGCCCTCCTAAAAGAGGCTGCAGAGAGATCTCTTGTTCCTTCCAGCATGTGAGGACTGAGAGAGAAGGTACCAGCTGAGCCAGGAAGAGCGCCCTCAGCTGAGCATGCCAGCACCCTGATCTTGGGCTTCTAGACTGCAGAACTGTGGGAATACGTTTCTCTTGTTTCTAGGCTACCAATTCTCTGCTGTTCTGTTGTGGTAGCCCGAGTGGACAGACACACACAGCGGCTAAGTGCTAGAGCTGGGACCCCCAGCTCCATCAGACTTCACATGCTCTACTGAGAAACTTACATCCCCTTTTTTTTTTTTTAAAGTTTATTTATTTACTTCAGTAATCTTTACACCCAGAGTGGGGCTCAAACTCATGACCCCAAGATCAAGAGTCACATGTTCTTCCTTCTGAGCCAGCCAGGCGCCCCTACTGAGAACTTACTTCTGTTTGCGAACCACGGGGCTAGTGTCTGTGTGAAAACCTCCTTTCTGTGATTGAGGAGGAAAAACGTATAGTGGGTTGTTCCCTGAGCTGGGAGGAAAATGGACAATTGCTCTACAGTTGACATAATAATAGCTCGAGGAGGCATTGTGCACCCAATGGTCCTCAGCCAATGGAGGAAGGAATTCAGATGGGAGGAAGTTCATTCAGTGACAGGGACCAAGATACGGTGGCACTGTGGAGCTATTCTTTACTGCCTTGTTCTGCTCTCAGAAGGGTCGTGGTTAGCGGTGCTCTGAGAATGAAGCCTCTCTGGGCAGCTGCATCTTGATGATGCTCTCAGGTTTGGGGGGACGGGCTCCCCTAAACAGGAAGCAGGGGCGGGTAGAGAGAAAAACACAATCAAATCCAGCCGATGACTATGTCTTTCCTTTTGCAAAAGTCAAAGACACTACTGATGGTTATGCATGCACGTGCGCGCGCGCACACACACACACACACACACACACACACACACACACACAGGGCAGATGGGGCTTCCCGTGGGACATCTCTCTTGCCTGTGCCTCCAGAGGAGAAGCCTTGATGGATTTAATTTAATCATTTTCTTGAACATTTTAAAACAAGATTTTCCCTTTAAAAAATGCTATAATTTACATTTTTAAAGTTTAAAAAAAATGTAGTTAAGTAATGTCTGTATGCCATGTGCGACTCGAACTCATGACCCCGAGGTCAAGAATCACTTGCTCCTTCGACTGAGCCAGCCAGGCGCCCCTATAATTAACATTTTTATACATACGTCTTTGAGTTCTATATTATGTCTTTGGAACAAGAATGGTGAAGCACTTATTCTTGGTATTGGAGTTAAGACTGGATGCAAACCAGTCTAATGGCAGCAACGAGGGATGGCTTAGGGGAAACGTTAACCCCCCCCAATTTCCATCAGCCCACACCAGATACCCCAAAACACCCATGAAGAACAAATACACTGTTTGCATATGCGGTGCCTCCTGCCTGTCTTCCACCGGGAGACTCCCCCAAGCCTTTCCTGTCAGAATTCTGGGGCGTCTCGGTGACTCAGTCAGTTAAGCATCTGCTTTTGGCTCAGGTCATGATCCCAGGGTCCTGGGATCGAGCCCCATGCCAGGCTCCCTGAACAGCAAGGGAGTCTGCTTTTCCCTCTCTCTCTGCTGCTCTCTCGTGCACTCTCTCTCTCTCTCACATAAATAAATAAAATCTTAAAAAAAAATAATTCTGGAGTCCTCACTCTCCCTCCCTCCCTCCCATTTTGTCTGTTTTGCACACTCTTATTTCCCATCAGCTTTGCACTGTGGGAGGAGAGGATGAGGGGAAGTGAGACTAGCTCTAAAATAGCTGGCTGGTAGGTTTCCTGTTAAATAGGATGTGGTCGATTAACTTTGGTTATGTGTCTAGTTCAGACACTGCTGCTGGCTGTAAGCACACAGGGCCCTGGAACATGGTGATGCCTGCCTAGGACTGAAAGCAGTTACTAGAGGCGCTGGGACCCAGTAAGCACCTTGAGAATAGCCATTGTGACTTAGTCCTTTGGGAGGTGAAGCTGATGCTCCCTGTGGCCATCAGCAATGGCGGGCGCGAGGTGGCTGGAACCATCTAGTTTCTGGTCATTTTGGAGCTGTTGATACGATTTGGTTCTTAATGCATAGTGGGGGAGGCCATGAACTGGTTCGTCCATTCTACGAGATTATTAGAGGGATGTCTTTTTTTTTTTAAGATTTTATCTCTTCACCCAGCGTGGGGCTTGAACTTACAACCTTGAGATCAAGAGTGGCATCCTGTACAGACTGAACCAGCCACATGCCCCTGGAGGGATGGTTTTTAAAACTGGAAACGACAACATGGAAGGAACCTTTAAAACAGTGCCTGGCGGTGAGGAATATTCAAGAATGGGCCTTCTTGGAGAAATTACCTGTTTTAACTTTCCAAATTTGCCTCAAATACCTTTCTCAGGGAGCTTAAGGTATTGGTTGGTCAGGAGACTTTCAGATGTAGGTCCTCCTCTCCCTGACCCTGTTCATACTGGTTTAAGCAAAAAAAGGACCATTTTTTTTTCTGGGCACAGAGAATTGAAAAAGCGTGACAGGGCACAGGCACTCTAGCATCAGGTCTAATGCCCTGTCTCTCTCCTTTTGGTGGCAAGATGGCTGCCAACAGTTCCAGCCACCATCCCATCCTCTCAGCATTCCCAACAAAAAGAGTACTTCTCGTTCGTAGCAGTTTCCATAAAAGTCCTAGACTGTAAACTCTTTGAGGGCAGAGATTTTTATATTTTGTTTACCATTCTTTCCCCAACTCTTAGAACAGTGCCTGGCCTCTAGTAAGTGTTGAATAAATGTGTGTTGAATGAATGAATGCATGAATATCATTGCTGTGGCTGGGGTCGCATGCCTAGTCCAAGAGGTGAGCTGATAGTAGGGGAAAATGGGGGAGAATAGCTTGCGTTGAGCTGTACCCATGACATCAAACCCGTGTTGGGAGTGTTGAAGGAGCCACCTTGCAAAACCAGATGACAAGTGATACCAGCTTAATAACTTGGCCGGCGGGAATTCTAGCCCGCTTGTAGAATCCTGGAAGTTCACGATGTATGCGTTGACTGAAGAAAGAGCTCATCGTGGCTGCTTTTGGTCCAAGGTCACCGTGGGCTGTTGAAGGCTGTTCTTGTTTTTTTTTTTTTTTTTTTTTCCTGAAGAATAACCAAGGCAAGAAAAGCAAGAGGTGAAAAATCTATGGATTAAAAAGACCCCGTGCACTCGTAGAGTAGGTAGTAGTCTTTGGAATTTTTTTTTTTGCTACTTGGAAAACCAATTTGGATTGAAGTGGTAATGTGAATTTTTGATTCCATTTACCTCCTGTTTTTTGTGTGTTTTTTTAATGATTTTATTTATTTATTTGACAGAAAGACAGCCAGCGAGAGAGGGCACACAAGCAGGGGGAGTGGGAGAGGAAGAAGCAGGCTCCCAGAGGAGGAGCCCAATGCGGGGCTCGATCCCAGAACGCCGGGATCACGCCCTGAGCCGAAGGCAGACGCTTAACGACTGAGCCACCCAGGCACCCCCATTTACCTCCTGTTTTAGGAAGACACTTGTACCACTGTGGCCCAAAGAAGCTGGTAGTGCGTATCTTCCTTGGGTCACTAGTTGCGGGTGTCAGCCGCAATTCCGCGGTGCTGGAGGCTCACTCGCCTTCCATCCTATGGCATCACTCTACTGTAGGTTGTGTCTTCATCCCTGTGCTGCAGATGACTCACCTCCATGCCTGCCTCCTGCCGGTGGGAAGAGGGAGAGCGGTGCGGTGGACGTTGTGGCCTCGCACCCATTACTTCTGCTTGTGTCCATTGAGTCACAGCCATTGCTGTCTGCAAGGGAGGCTGGGCGAGGTAGTCTTTATTCTATGCGGTTATGTGCGCCACTGTTATTTTGGCCTTGTAGCTCTAAAGAGAGCTAGAGAATGGATATTGGGGGTTCACCACTCGTTCGGCTACATGAAGGTTCTAAACGTCAAATGGTTATGTGCTCAGTCCTTGTTGAACCCAAGTATGTTTCACGAACCTCTGCATGGTCAGTGGACTTGGGTGGATGGTGTTGCTTCAAAATTCATGTTGTTCCTGGAACCTCAGAATATGACCCTATTTGGAAATAGGGTTGGTGCAGATGTAATTAATTAAAATGAGGTCATATTGGAGTTGGGGCGGGGGAGCCCTTAGTCCAGTATGACTGGTGCCCTGAGAACAGACACAGAGACACACACAGGAGAAATGTGACAATGGAGGCAGGGACTGGAGGGATGCAGCCACAAGCCAGGAATGCCGGGAACCATCAGAATCTGGAAGAAGCAAGGACGGATTCTCTCCCAGGGCCTTGGAGGGAGCACAGCCCTGCTGACACCTTGATTTTGGACTTCTAGCCTCCAGAACTGGGAGGCAGTACGTTTCTGTTGTTTTAAGCCCACTGAGTTTGTGGTACTCTGTTTCAGCAGCCCTGGGGGACTAACGGAGTCGGGAAGAACACATTGCTTGCCTTGCTCCGGTGGGATGGTTTCCAAGTGGAATCTGTGGGTCTGGCTTCTCAGCGCTGCCCTGTGTGTAGCTGCAACTCCACGGAGGTCGCGGTCTGGGGACCTTGTAGGTGGCCAGTGATACGTATCTGTCATTCTCATCAGTCTAGTGGACGATCCGACATGAAACAAGTATTAAGCAGATACGTATTTAATAACAAGCATGGTAAGTTACACGGAAGAGGACAGGATGTTGAGAGGCTGCGGTAAGGAAACCGAATCTGGGGTGGGCAGCAGGGGTGTGGTGGGGTGCGGTGGTGCTCAAAGAAGGCTTTCTCTAAGGCGTGGATGAGCGGGAGTTAGGAAAAGGACGGGAAAGGAGTGGGGGCCGCTTTTTGGGGGAAACGGCTTGATGTCAGGAGCTCACAAACATGGGTGCTCTCTGGGAGTTAAATTCCTGGGCCCCACCCCAGATGGTCCCTGTCAGGATTCATGGAGGGAGCTGTTGTAGGCTGTGGGGTCCGGAAATGTGTGTTTCTTTTAAACCCGTCCCTTGGAAATTTTGGGGGGAATTGCCGCACTAGGGCAGGGAGTCTCAAACATTGACGGGCTTATTGAGTCGCCTGGAGAGCTTGCTCAAAATGCAGGCTTGGGGCTGAGTTCGGCCGGTTGGAGGTGGGACTCTCTTTGACAGGCCCATCACCCAGGTGATTCTGGTTCACGGCGTTCTCTGACCTCCTTTTGAGAAACACATCCCTGGAAGGTGTCTGGCTCTGCAAAATTTGAAACTGACCTCTGCAATTGGCAAATAATTCCAGTGGGGAATATAAGGGGTCACCTAAAGGAACATTTGTATCTGATCTGATCTGATCTTAGAAAGCCGCTTAGGGGGCGGGCCACAAGGGCAGCACGGGGCCCAGACTTCGCAGCAGCAGCAGTGGGAGGCCTGGGCTGTCAGGTTCCAAGAGGGGTCCACAGTCATCAGAAGTTCCTCCGGCCCCGGCCCTCACCTCACCCCAGAAGGTGGAGGCTGGACATCTAACACCGAGCCCTGACTTCAGGGTTCTGTGCGGTAACAGCTGTGCAATGCATCAGTTTAGGCTTTCCTTGCAAAAAGAAGACAGATTCGGGCACCTCTTCATGTTCCCCATCCATTGTCGGAGCTCGGAGCTGGGAGGTGGGGGCGTGGGGGGGAGGCCTTACATTCAGACCCAAAGCATCTTTAATGTTCGGTAGCCGCCGTGCTTTCATGATCGGTGGGGCTCATTGTGAGCGCTTGAGCTGAAAATGGGAACAGTGGAAAAATGAAAAGACCTCTGACCGCAGACTTCCTGCTGGCCCGCCTTCCTCCTCCACTCCCGGGGCGATACTTGACACACCATTTTTAGGCGGCAGGGCGAGCTGAGGTGAAAGGAGCCTTGGCACCACCTGACGTGGTTTGGAGCTGGGGCATAAATCATCACACAGCTTGTGTGTGTGTGTGCGTGCACGTGTGCATCTGCGTGTGTGTGCGCGTGTGCATCTGCGTGTGTGTGCACGCGCGTGTGTTTCTCCCTTCCGACATCCTTCTCTCCTGGACTGGGAGTTTCATTTCATTGTGTTACTTTCCGTGCATGATGCTGCCGCTAGTCATTCCTGCTCGACCTTTAGATTTTTTGTCTTTAGGGAAAATATGATCATTAGTCTATATTCTCGAGCAGATGTAATTGAGTCACAAACTGTCTTCCTGCCTTGCTTTGCATCCATGGGAAAAAAGTGTTTTAAAGTCAGCGTGGATTTTTCTTAATAATATGGAAATGAATATCAGCCGAGAGGACCACTCTGCGGCTACTAGCTGTTGGGTTGGGAGCCCGACGACGGCCCGTGGTGCGCCTCACTCTTGAAAATGATGACTTCAGCTTTTTGGGGGTCTGGCTTTGTGCCTCTTGGCTGTTGTCTATTGCTCGGCTGGACTGTGGGGTTAATTAGCCAGAGCTTAATCCTGGGCCTCACGGCCCGTTTACGGCCCCCGCGAGCATGAGCGTTTGAGAGAGCCAGCCTGGGATTCGTGAGCTGTGTGTTCTGGTTCATTCTTCTGGATACGGAGCCTGTCTGAAGGGTGTGTTCCTGGAACTTCTCTGTCAGGCTTCACTGTGGTGCCTATTTATAATGACCACCCCTGAAAGGCGCCAATTGCCAGGGCCTCGTTCTAGGATAAGCCAAAGCATGGAACGAGGGAGCATAGAGCTGGAAAGGGCCCCAAAGCAAATCGGAGGGCAGAGTCCTCCTCCTGAGGACTAGGGAGACCCCAGCTTGGGGCCTGGCTCCCCTCCAATTGCAGCTGAAATGAGATTTCTGATGAGGGAGCGTGTTTTTAAAAGCACTGGGGTCTTGCTAGTTTCCATTTTTGTCGTACAAATACACAGTAGTCCAATTTAGCAATCCCATGGCACTAGGTTTTTATGGAGACAAGCTAGGCACAGTCACAAATTAACAACAGTATGCCACGAATTTCTGGTGTGGGATTTAGCATCTCACCTTGCTTTTGTCGAATCCACTGGTGGACACAGGAGACCCCCGAATAAATGGAGAACACAGTCTTGGGTGATTTTAGGTTCCGTCTGCTTAAAAATAGCCTTCTCCCCACCCCACGACGCTGTCGGAAATTCTTGCTTACAATGACCCTGTTGTGAGCAATAATTACTAGACTAATAGCAGTGGCGCCCCTTCATGAGAGCCTACCACCTCCTGTACGGGGTGCTGGAGAAATAATATCTTGTTTAATCAACAGCTTTGGAGTGGTTCTCATTGTCCCTATTTTACAGAAGAGGAAGTTGAGCTTGGAGAGGCAGACGAATGTCTTTCAAGGTCACCAGTTGAACAGAGATTGAGGGCTCCTTCAGGTTAAGAGTCCTGTTAAGTGGGGCACCTGGGTGGCACAGCGGTTAAGCGTCTGCCTTCGGCTCAGGGCGTGATCCTGGCGATCCGGGATCGAGCCCCACATCAGGCTCTTCCGCTATGAGCCTGCTTCTTCCTCTCCCACTTCCCCTGCTTGTGTTCCCTCTCTCGCTGGCTGTCTCTCTCTCTGTCGAATAAATAAATAAAAAATCTTAAAAAAAAAAAAAAAAAAAAAAAAAAAGAGTCCTGTTAAGAGGCCCACGCAACAATGTTAAACAGCAACAACAAAAAGTACAAAGTAAATCTAAGAAGTGGGAGGTAGGGTTACCGATCATTTTATTATTTGTATGTATGCTTTGCATGTTTTAAATGCCGTTTAAAGTTTCAAAAAGACACATTTTATCTGACAACTTGATTTTTTATTGGGTGATGATGATTTTTTTTTTTAAATTAAGCCAGCTAGTCAGGGACCCAGGACTTCTGGGAACAGGGACCAGTGTCAGGGGGAGGGAGGAGGAGACAGGGGCTTGTCCTGTCTGAGGAGGCAGGGCCAGGTCAAGGCAGCCCGGGGCACCAGCAAGTGGAGGGCGTGTGTGTGTGTGTGTGTGTGTGTGTGTGTGTGTGTACGTGTATGTATGTGTCTGTACGTGCACCAAAGGCTGTTTGCTGTCCACTACTGTATTAGTCTGCTGGGAACACCCTGCTGTAACAAATACCACAGACCGGGCTTCAACGACAGAAATGTATTTTCTCACGGTTCTGGAGGTGGAAGTCCAAGATGAGTGTGTCGGCAGGTTGGCTTCTCCTGAGGCCTGTCTCCTCGGCTTGCAGACGGCTGCCCCATGGCCGATTTCCTCACGTGGTCTCTCCTTTGTGTGCACGTACCCCTGGTGTCTCTTTTTGTGTCTAAATTTCCTCTTACAGGGACACCGGGCAGAGCTGGATTAACATCCGCCCTAACGGCCTGGTTTTAGCTTCATCACCTCTTTAAAGGCCTCATCTCCAGTTATAGTCCCATTCTTGGGGACTGGGGAATTAGCACCTCAACATGCGAATTCTAGGGAGACCCAATTCAGCCCCTAACAGCTATTACTGCCCTATTTTGGCAGGGATCTGTGTCTCGAGTGTTTCAAGGGAGCTGAGGGCCACTGGGCTTCCCATGTAATCGACTGTGGGAATGTTATGAAGAAAGCAAGCCTTAGACCAAACCCTGCCTCGTGCACATTTTCCAGTAAGGAGTCACAAACATTCGTTATATTTTGTGCTCGGAGCCTGATGAAGTCCCAGTTGGCTGTCCTCTCAGGTTCTCTGTACCTCGCATGCAAGTTTCCCTTAGGGCAGCTGAGGAAGTTCTGGGGAAGCATTCAGCTAACGTTCTAGCTGGGTCAGGCCACAGAGTCCTCTGAAAATGTCTGCTCGCAGACCAGGGGGCACTCTGGGCAAGAGTGTACTCTGAAAGATGTAGGTTTTGGCCTCGAGTTTGTTGAGGAAGAGCAGACAACTCTAGCCAAACCACACATCTTGAACACCCCTCTCTTTGCCAGTGTGAAGTTATTTCCAATATTCATTACCCTAAGTTTCCCACCTTCCGAAGCATGTGGGAAATAAGATGGCGGATGTGCTATTGGACGGCCAATGGGCAGTGAGCGTCTGATTGTTAGTTTGCAAATACTAACCACCCCTAGCAGTGTGTGTTTCCTCTTTAGGGACCTTAGATGTTACCTGACTGCACCTCCACTAACATGGACGTACACTGTGTCACACAGTTGGTGACAGAGCGTTTTAAGGTAAATTGCAGACAATATGAGATTTTGTCAGAAAACTTTACCATATAAGCATTTTGTCTTGAGCCTGTGCTATTCCCAGATGAAGGTATAAACACAGTGATTTCCTTTCTTGAAAAGTTGAACAAAATCAAGAGAGGTATTGGGTTTGATGCTGCATTTTTATTATAGGTTAAGTCTTGAAACTGTTTTTGCTAAACATTGGTCAGGGGAATTTGAGGAGTAGACGCTGGGCTTCTTTCACCCTTTGAAAAGAAAGGATGGATTCATCACGACAAGAACTGACATTCCAAAAAAATGTTTTAGTATGTACGCTGGGTTTGAGGAGACAACATTTAGATCCCAGGAGTGCATGCTTTTGAACTGTTGCCAGAATTCTAGAGGAAGGTTTGAGAAATAATAAAATATTGACCATCATTCAAAGAGCAAAATACAGGGCAATTTTAGGCATAGTCTGTCGTTTTGCTTATATTTCACTCGTTTTTCTAACTTGCTGAGAGCCCCTACCGTGGACCAGGTGCTGTGCTGAGTATTGGGGTGTCTCTGACTTTTTTTGATCTGTCTCAGCATTGAGCTAAGTGGAGATAGTGTGTTTAATCACTTACTCGTTTATCCAACAAATATTTCTTTTTTTTTTTAAAAGATTTTATTTATTTATTCGACAGAGATAGAGACAGCCAGCGAGAGAGGGAACACAAGCAGGGGGAGTGGGAGAGGAAGAAGCAGGCTCATGGCGGAGGAGCCCGATGTGGGGCTCGATCCCATAACGCCGGGATCACGCCCTGAGCCAAAGGCAGACGCTTAACCGCTGTGCCACCCAGGCGCCCCCCAACAAATATTTCTGAAAGCCTGTTGCATTTAGGTATGGGCTTAAGCTCTCTGCAAGTATTCTCTCGTTGTGTATGTATGAAATGAATAACCTGTTAGATTTCCCCCAGATACCGCCCTTCATGACCATCAGAGACAATCCACCATACCCACCTCATTTGATCTAGACTTTTCTGAGAGTGACCTGGGATAGGAGGGACAGGGGAATTTAGCCGCAGCATATAAGTAAAATCTACATAATGAAGAGTCGCCCCCACCCCCATGGTCTATTCTTTGTACTGTAGTTTACCTTAGTCCCCTCCTTAAAATCCCTCAGCGCTTCCCATTGGACCTGAAATGAAGTTCTCACCACTTATCCTTTGCACTTAGCGTTTGCCCACCTTTATGACTGTCTTCTACTACCCTTGACCTCACTTGCTGTGCTTTAGTTGTATAGGTCTTTCTGGCTCAAAAACTGCCTCAGGGCCTTTGCACTTGCCGTTCCTGCCATCTGGAATGCTGTTCTTCCTAAAGACTTCGTGATTCTATCAGTTAGTCTCAGCTTATGATGTGACTCGCGTAGAGAGACTTCCACTGACCATTTGGTCTAAAGGATGCTCCCTTATTACATCACCCTCTTTAAGTCTTTCCAAAGGAAGTGTCACTTTCTGAAATTAGCTTCTTCTTTTTCCTTGTTATCACCCATTTCCACAATTAGAATAGAGGCTGCCTGAGGGAAGAGCTTTTGTTATTTCTCCCTGTATATCCCTGGTACACGCTCTGGTGTCTGCTCCAAAGTAAGAACTCGGTAAATATTATCGTTGACTCACTGCGTGAGTAAATCCCTGTTAATGTCCTTTGGAAGCGATGAGTAAAGAATGGAATTCCCTTTAAAATTATACTTCTTGCTATTGAACTAGGCTTCTGGAACGAGATTCAGCTTGGAGATACCACCATGGGGCATGACATCAGTTGAGCGGATTAAGGTTTTATTCATGAGAATCCAAGATGTAGCAGAGGAAACTCTCAAGTTGAAATCATACATACACCTACCCATAACTCTCTTTCCTTCTCTAAGGTAAGTTAGATTTTCTTGACCAACAGAAAATGAGAAAGTGAAACGAGCCTGTCTTGGAAATGGTGTGTTCGAGCTCCGTGGTTCGCCAGCAGCCCGTGTAGCCTTGGCCATCCCGTTCGGGGGAGGGAGGGAGCCTCTGTGTTGGGTGAGCTTTGGAGCCAGCGATGGGACAAGATCTTGATTGCTCGTTCATCAGATGATGCCTGGTAAGCTCGAAACCAGGTAGGCCATGGCTGTTGAATGGGCTCTGGAGTCAATAGAGGTGATCCTGGATGTGGTTCCTCCAGCATGAATTTACTGAGTACCTGTTAGATGCGGCAGTGCTGGGGGTGCACTGGTGAGTGAGACGCGCTGGCTTGAAATCTAGTGGCTTTGGCATGGCCATAGGAGAGAGGTGAAGTAGCCTATGCAGGTATGTGTCGGGTGCTTCCTAAGTGGGAAAGGCGGTGTTTCATTACCTGGGAGACATGCGAGGAGCCCAGGCTTCAGGTTGGCCGCAGAGGAGACCACTGAAGGCCTGAGGGTTCGAGGAGTTAGAGAAGCTTCACTCCTTCTTGCTCAGGCGGGCGCTCACCGGGACTCAGGCGGGTCGGGAGGGAAGGACGGAGGAACTTGGATGTAGGAAGACGTGTTTAAGGTCTGTGCAGGGCAGTCCCTTCTGAAGCATTCCATCCATTGGTGTGAGGCTCCCTGGGTGTGTGTGTGTGTGTGTGTGTGCAGAAACGAGCTGTTTGTTATTCGTGACCCAGCTGCTGCCCTGGGATTGGAGCTACAGCCTGGTGGAGAGAATTGGGCCCGTTTCCCCAGATCTCCGACAGGGTCCCCTCGGCAGGGCTGCCGTGGAGCTGAGAGGTGGAGCCTGCACCGTAGGGCAGACCCTGGAACTCGAGAGCTCGCTGGCCGGCCCCTCCGGCTGGGGCTTGCCCACGGGCCTCACTGCCGCGGAGCCACACGTCTCGCATTCATGTTCCTTATCATCGCTCCTCTTGGAACGGCTCCGCGATAACATCTCCGAAATGAAAAATAGGGTCTCCGCTTCTGAGGATGTGATCATTGAGTTGGAGGCAGTTTCCCAGGGGAAGGATTTTGTCTCAAAGTCTTAAAATAGAATCCGTTCTAAGGCAGAATACTTCTTTTCAAGTTAACTTCTCAAGCTCCTCCGAGCCTGGTCTTCTCGTTAGCAGCTGACTCCCGACGCTGAGCTGCACCCCTTCTCCGAGCAGTCTGTGGGCGTGAGCTCTGCGCCACCACGGATTCGGAATCCTAGCTCTGGGGGAGGGCCGGGGGGCTAGCTGGCTGATTTGGATGCTTCTAGAGGTCACATTCTAAAACACCGAAACAATGCAGTTGTTTTTCCGTGTGAAGAGGTTTAAAACTGTAATTAGAACATTTTTTTAATTGCAGTAAAAAAGCACATCACATAACATTTGCATTTTCATTTACATTTGTATCTTCCATTTTTAGGTGGGCAATTCAGCAATGCGAAGTATATTCACATCGTTGTGGGGTAGATCTCCAGAATACTTGTCAGCTTGCAAAACTCTATCTGTTGAATGATGCCCTATGTCCCCTTCACCCCCGCTCCATTCAACTCTCCCATTCCTTCACTTTGACTACTTGAATACCACCCCCTAAAGTGGAATCCTGCAGTATTTGTCTTGCTGGGACTGGCTTATTTGGCTTAGCACAAGGTCCTGAAGGTTCATCTGTGTCATAGCAAGTGTCAGAGTTCCCTTCCTTTTTAAGGCTGACTGATATGCCAGTGTACGTATCTGCCCCATTTGGCTCATCCGTTCATCCATCGATGGATACATGGGTTGCTTCTGCCTCTTGGTTATCGTGAGTAGTGGTGTTATGAACACAGGTCTGCAAATATCTCTTTGAGATCCTGCTTCAGTTCTTTTGGATAGATAGCCAGAAGCGGGATTGCCGAATCATGGGGTAATTCCATTTATAATTCTTGGAGGAACCTCCATACTGTTTTCTGTAGCAGCTGCGCCATTTTACATTCCCACGGACAAGTGCATCAGGGTTGCGATTTCTCCACATCCTTGCCAACACTTGATTTCTGTGTTTTTGGTAACAGTCGTCCTCATGGGCGTAAGGCGGTATCTCACTGTTACTTCATGTTGTCGTCAATATGTGATTTAGTATTGACCGTTTGTTAAGTGTTCTGAGCACTTGGTGTAACTAAATTCCCACCACAACTCTGTGAGGAGGGTTCCGTTTTTACCCCATTTTACAGATGAGACAATTGAAACTTGGAGAATTGAAGTCACTCACCCA
Source organism: Ursus americanus (assembly GCF_024610735.1). NCBI lineage: Eukaryota > Metazoa > Chordata > Mammalia > Carnivora > Ursidae > Ursus > Ursus americanus. The sequence continues at coordinate 17,167,011 of NC_142143.1, read as the reverse complement.
GAGTTGCCTAGCTAGTGAAGGCCTGCCTGCCTCTGGGTTTGAACCTGGCTTTCATGGAATTCTCTGTTTCTTCCTCACTGAGCTATAGATTTTCTGTATCCACATCCAGAGCTGACCCATTCAGGGTAGTAGGGAGTAGGTAATGAGATCTTTCCAAGAGAATGGAGTTCCTTGGTGGGCTCAGAAGTTGAAGATTTGGACTAAGACCCACCATCTCGGTCGTCATGGAAGCCTTATGTAGCAGCCCAAAGCTGGGGCGCTACAAACAGTGGCCAAGTCTCTTAAGTCCTTGGCTTGTGAAGAACTTTGTACTTTTTTGGTTTCAGTTCCCATAACTTTTTTTTTTTTAATTTTATTTATTTAATTGACAGAGAGGCAGCAAGAGAGGGAACACAAGCAGGGGGAGTGAGAGAGGGAGAAGCAGGCTTCCTGGTGAGTGGGGAGCCCCATGCGGGGCTTGATCCTAGAATGCTGGGATCATGACCTGAGCCGAAGGCAGGCAGACGCTTAACAACTGAGCCACCCAGACACCCCGCCCATAACTCTTGAGTAAATAACAGAGGAAGTGAGGAAAGAGACACAATTCATTTTAAACATTTTTCATTGACACTATTCAACTCCTGAATTTGGTTTCTAATCCGTGTGCGTGTGGGGGAAGGGGGATGTTGAATTAATGAGTTATTTTTACATTAGAGGGTTCATTCTTCGAGCCCCCAGATTTTCTGGAATGCCGTGGAAGCCATGGAATAAATGTCAAATATTTGGTTTAATTTTTGTTAATCTTCATCCTATTTAATTTTGTTTTTTGATTAGGCCTCATATTAGCCCCGTTTCCTTTAGGCACTGATGCCGTGATTGGCGGCCACAATTTCCCATATCAGCTCTACTGTTTGTGTTGGATTATTGTATTAACTAACGCATCAGATTACATTAGGAAAAATACATTACATTATTTCAAGTCGGGGGAGCGGTTCCACGCTCCCATCTGCTAATCCTATCAGTAAATAATGGCACAGGGTCATTCCAGCAGCGCCAATTAAATCTGCGGGGCCACTCCTCACCCTTTGATAGGTTTTGTTTACATATTTCTGATTTTGGCACCATAAAACGAAATCTCCATTAAGAAGTTGACTCAGAGACTAATCCTCTGAAACGTTTTTTTTTTTTCTTTATACAAGACAAAGAAAACATGATGTGTCATTTCCTGCCACAAAATCCTAGACAGAGTCTGAAGGATGAGTTATAAGGCGTGTTCAGGGGCTCATGGAACAGGGGAGTGTGAAAGAACTTGCCATCCAGAAACAGCCCTTCCACCGTCTGTCCCTCTGCCGGCCTCAGACCTACCTCTGTGGCTCTGCTGATGGGTAGTTTGGCCTCCTTCGAACCGTGTGGCACCTGGAGCTCTTATGTGTGACTTGGGAATGAGAACACCTGGCTTCTGGGACACGTGCAAAGGTTTAATGAGCTGAGGAACATCGAGTTCCTGGTGTCATGTGATTGTCACTTAACAGGTGGTATGCCTTAAAGGACAGTTCCTGCCATTGTCATTTGTTGGGGGCTGAATTGTGTGTCCCTCCCCTCCACCGCCCCCCAAATTCATATGTTGAAGCCCTAACCCCCGTGACTTCAGAATGGGACTGTGTTTGGAAGAAGGGTCTTTGAAGAAGTCATTAAGTGCAGATGAAGTCCTGTGGGTGGGCCCTAACCTAGTCTGCCTGGTGTCTTTGTGAGAGGCAGTCTGGACACATGCTCACACGGGGTAGACCAGTGAGACGCGGGGAGGAGGCGGCCATCTGCAGGCTGCAAAGAGAGGCCTCGGAAGAAGGCATCCTTGCTGACAGCTTGATCTCAGGCTTCTAGACTCCAGAACTGTGAGACGATCAGTGTCTGTGGTGCTTCGTTCCGGCAGCCCTGGCAGCCCTGGCAGCCCTAGCAAACTCATCCACGATTTGATTCCTTTGACGCTTTCACAGCTTCTCAAGTACCTTGTTTATCATCCTATTTCCTCAACAAATGGTTTACTTGGAGGTTCCTGTTTCAGTTGTTTTCTGGGTTTTCCTGTGAGGGGCTGGAGTCTCTTGGTCGCCACTAACCCCTCGCATCCTTCCTGAGGAGCTGGGTCAGTGATGGCGGCTGAGGTGGGGTGAAGAAGAGGAGGGTCATAGGACCACGTGCGACGAAGCCAGCTGCCCCCTCATGTGCTGTTTGCAGGCTGGGCCCCACTGGGCCCTGCGTGTGCTGCTGTTGGGAATTGGCCAGGTCTGCCTTTTTGTCCCCTGCTTTGTCCGATCCTGTGGCTTCAGGGATGTTGGGCCTCTAGTTTCATCTTAATCACAGCACCCATCTTTGAGAGGGGGCCTCCTCTCCCTCCTGGTCTGTGCGTGGGTCACATGTTCGCTTCCCCATTTCCCTAAGCATCTGGGTCCATTTTATTTTAAAGGCTTTACTGCCAGCCTTGAGTGGGAAACAGCAGATAGAATGGGAAGTGACTAGGTGTTAGGGGAGTCTTAAACCGCCAGGGTGGGCTTGACTTCAACCCAATGAAAAGCCAGAAGAACAAAGGCATGTGGGCATGAGGGGTGGGGATCGTGTCAATGTCTCATGACCAGAATAATCTACTGTGGAGTTCAGCTCACAGGAGAGCCAATCCTTCAAAGATGCTTTTATTGGAAACTTCCCTAAGAGGCCCCTTTCACTGAAGATTTTAGCCAATTTCACTTCTGGGTTATCTGACTTGTCGGCAAGGGGTCTCGGTTGTTTGCACAGCTCTTAATGATTTCCAAGAAAGTCCATTCAGGCAGATGTGGGAAGGATTCGGTTCAAAGAGCTGGGGTGCTTGGGTTAGCCATTGATTTTAATAGTCTTCTGCAGCTGATAACATTGTTGGGGGTTTCTTTTAGGAAACTTTTAATATAATGGTTTGCAGGTGGCTGGAGGGAGGAGTCATTTTTCTTTTATATTCTTTTCCAGCAGTAGGGAGAGAGAGAGAGGTGATTCAGTTTTGAATTTCTTCATCATTTCTTGATCTTTTTAACTCCTTTTCAACATGGCCACCACTCTCCTGCTCTATAAACTTCAGTGGCTCACTATTGCCAGCCTGTCTTCTTTTCCTCCCAGGGCTAGTTTAATGTAGGTCTCCCTGTCTGGCCCATGGTTCTTGTTTTTTAATTCACCTGGATCCGAAAAAATAGAGCAAGCACTTAGCAAATATGTATTGATTGGTCTTTTTTTCAGGGGAAAGGAGTGCTAGGTTTTTCATTCTTTTCTTACAGGCTGTTAGGGGAGCAGGCATTTAGTTTTGATTTACTCTTCTGTGCCTGAGCTTTCCTTAGAGGCCAAGGTGAGTGGGGATAGGGGTGAGGGGTTAGGGTTTTTGGGGTGAGGCCTGTGACCCGCCATTGGATCCCCAACAGTTGAGGTGGAAATGCTTGTACCCTCCTTCTGGTCTGAATGGGGGTGGGAAGGGGTGATTGGGGGACCCCATGGTCAGATGCCTGGGCTGTACTCTGCCCCGCCCTCCCCCCCAAGCCTGGAGCAGCAGTTGCTTGTTGGGCCATTAACTTTATGCGGTCCAGGGGCCAGACTGTACATTTTTTAACCTTGGCTTCTGCAAGAAAACATCGAGGAGGAAGACATGGAGAAAACATGCCCTGACAAATGGCCCCAGATCCATGCTGGTGGTTCGTGAGAGCTTCCTGAGTATGGAGAAGGCATTATTATGTAAATCAAATAGACACTTAGCTCTGGACTACAGGTAGCTCAATGCCTGAGAGTTCAGCACCGCCCCCCCCCCCCAAGATGGGAAGGGAATCATAAAAAATAGGGGTGGGTTCCCAGGGCCTCTGCCTCCTGCCACTGCCGGGGTCCTCTCATTCGGATCCCCTTTCTCTCTTGCTGTCCTCCCTTGGCCCCCCTGTGGTATGATGCTGCTCCTGGAGGGTCTAGGGCATCCTCCGAGCCCCTGTCCCCACGCCGCCAGCCCGGGACCCAGCGGGGAAGTGCTCTATAAAATATGTTTCGATGGCACTAAATAAGATTCATACAGCTTTGCAGTATTTGATTGTGGATTTTTAATCTGGCACCCCAGGTGACCTGTAAGCTCCTTCTATTTTTCCCCTGCAGCTGTCTTCTGAGAGACATTTGCTGGGCCTTGTTAATGGTTTGTTTTTTTCCGCTTTGATTTATTAGATTAGAAGCTCAGTTCTTGGCCTCCCCCCCTCCTTGTGAGAAGTTCTTGCTTTGTCTCCATAAAACGTTGCTGTTGGGCCTTTTCCTGGTTTATTACTTTGCATTAATACCTGGCAGCTCATCTGAGCTTGCCTTTTATTTCCTGAATGTACAGTATGGCCTCCCCTTTGGAGGACGCGGTGCTTGCGAAGGGTTTGTTGGCCTCTCATTTTTTACGTTGGGAGGTATCGGTCCCAGCCTAGTGATAAGCGGCACAGAGAGTTCTAAATGGTTTGCTCTAAGCCATGTGGCTAATCAGGGGTAAAAGGAACCAAGGGTACTAGAAATGGCTGAGCAAGGAAGAAGGCCCGTGAACTTGTGACATCTCCTGCCCTTTGGCGTGTTACCAGTACGAGACCAATTTGTTTGCAGCTGGGTGTTTCTCTGTGAAGTGCGTAGAAAGGATTATGTGACCTAAGAAAGGAGCCATCAACAGGAAAGCAGGGGATACGCTTTCCCCCCAAAACCCATTTAGTAGAGGGATTACCAGCCCCTTGCCTTGGGGGGTTTCATGTGGATGGCAGAGCGGGCAGCTCTGGCCCTGGGTTGGTGTGGGATTCCTTTGTAGGGTTTTGACTTTCAATGCATCGGATTCTCTGAAAGAAATAAGCAGACATGGCCTGAACGGTGGGATTACTCTGGTAACTTTAGGGAATACGTTGAGAGGAGGTTCCCCGGGCTCCCATCTCTGTGGGGCCCCGGTTGGGAAGGTAGGTTTGCTCGAGGGGGTGGAATAGAGCCCTTTGAGTGCATCCCTAGGGCCCAGCACCTGCTGTTGAGGGCGTTTCATTTCGCTCAGAGTCCTTGAGGATCGGACGGGCTGAGTTTCTCAGCCTTAGGGAGACAGGCATAAAAGCGGAGCAGCTTTCCAGAGCATTCTGGCAAAAGAGGTAAAACCCAGGTCTGGGGACGGAGTGGAAAGATGCTCAGATAGGACCTCGGGTGTTCACAGCTGGGCCATGAGCCCAGGTCTGTTGTTTGCAGGTTGCGTGCCCTTCACCGTAAAGCCTGCTGCCTGGGAGCCACCGGGGAGGGGCAGGTGTTGGTGTGTCCTAGGTGGACACGCAGTGGGGCTCCAGGATCCGGGTAGGGAACACGGGGGCACTTCTGAGTCCCTGAAGGCACACCCCCTGGCTTTCCTGGGGAATCTTGCGGAGGCTATGGGGAGGTGCCAGACCTAAAGTACTTTTCTCCCTCTTGGGGTTTGTGGTTGAGCGTTGGGTCAAATCCTTGCCCAGCCCCTTAACTAGATTGTTGACCTTGGGCAAGTCACTTATACTTGCAGATACTAGCTGACCTGCAGAAATGGGCTCCAGTTGGCACCTCGTGGCCCTGGTGAAGATTGTGTCAGCTGAGGCAGGTGAGGCGCTCAGCCCAGGGCCTCCAGATGAAGTCAGCCTGCGGAGAAGGAGCGTCTCGTTGTCGTCTGCGCGCCTCAGCCTCCTTCAGGCGCCCGCAGGTGGGGTGAAGGAGCCAGCCTCCCTCAGTGAACAAGCAAGACCTAGCCCTTTCGCAGAAGGTAGTTGCAAACCTTAAGTGCCTTCCAGCAAACCCCAGTGTCAGTCGCTGTGGAAATTGTTCATCAGGCTCATGGCCGGCTGCTGCCGATTTTAGGGGAGGGCACGGCTCCGAGCAAACAGCGTAGCTTTCCCTCTTCCCCTGCCAGTGCGCGGGCAGACAGAGGTTCCTAGCTCCAGCCCCGCACACCCCTGCTCCCTGCCCTTCCTCCCTTAGCCCGTCTGTGTGCCTGGTTTTTAGCACAGACCAGGTTGACCAGAGACTTCAGTTAATGGAGACATACACTTGATGAAGTAAGTACCTGTTGGTTGCTGTGGGGCCAAAAATACCACCCACAAAACACAACAGCCCTCTTCCCTTTGGACTGCTGGTAATTTCATAGGATAGAGATAATTTGTGAGTGGTCATTTATTTCCACCCCCTCTGCAACCGGTCTTCTCTTTACACCCCCACCCCCTGCACGTGTGGAACACGAACATGCAAGCTAGCTGGGAGACAGCTCTGGGTGCTAGCTTGGGCAGCCGACAGACGTTTGGCAGTTCAGACCCGCAAGTGCAAAAAGTATCTGATCCGAGCTTCTCACGCTGCATTCAGCAAGTCTGGGGCAGCGCCTAGGATTCTGCTTTTCCCACAGGCTCCCAGGTGATGCCGCTGGTCCGAGGTGGACCCTTGGGGTAGCGAGGTGTTAATAGATGAGGTACTAGTCCGTAGATCTAGATAATGTAATAAGAGGGACAAGTTACAAGGGAGAAGGAGCTGTTGGCTCATGGGGCTAATAGGCCTTTCCAGGCATTCTCAGCGTGGTGAGTGGCCCTGGACGGCCTGCATTCAAACTCGACCGTTGCCACTTTCTAGGTGTGTGACTTTGGTGTCACAGTCTGCCTGGGCTGCTAGAACAAAATCCCACGGAGGGGCTTATAAACCACAGAAGTTTGTTTCTCACGGTCTGGAGGCTGGAAGTCTGAGATCATGGTGCCAGCATGGTTGGCTGAGGGCCTTCTTTCTGGTTCATAGCCAGTGCCTTCTAGCCGTGTCCGAACCTGACGGAAGGGGCTAGACATCTCTCTGGACCCTCTTTTATAAGGGCACTCATCCCATTCCGGAGGGCTCCCCCCACTTGACCGAAGCGCTTCCCAAAGGCCCCACCAACAAACACCATCATCTTTGGGAGTTAGGATTTCAACATAGGAATTTTGGGCAGGGAGAGGGGGACCCCGCAATCCAGACCATAAAACTTGGGCAAGTCATTACCCTGTCAGAGCCTTGTTGCCCACCTGCAAATTGGCGTAGGTAATTAATACCCACTTTCAGAAGTGTGTATGTTTGGGAATAAAAGAGCAAGGCCCTGTAACTGGTTAGAACAGCTCCGGGCCCGTACAGAGCAGCCAAGAGCTAAGTCTTTCCATTCTCTCACCTGGGCGCGCCTCGACTTGATGGGGCCTGACCAGTGAGACTGTGGGACTAGCAGGCACAGCAGCACTGGAGACCTGGTTCACAGCAGGGCTGCCTTGACCCTTCCCAGGAATCCTGGCCACCAGCAGTGACTGCTCTTGGCACCTGGGACCCATTAGGATTTTGTTGCCTTTCTCTGTGGCCAGAGATTGCTTCAGGAACTGACCAGAAAAGCCAAGGATGGGTTGTGACTGAATGAATGAGGATTCAAGGCAGGGAGAAAGAAAATTCTTGTGGGGAAAGGAAAAGAAATCATTGGGTGGATTCTTGAATGAAACATGGTGACATGCTTTGGGCTCAGACAGTCCCTCACTTGTTTGCCGTGGGCCAAAGCCTTGAGCATCGTAACTTGGCGTTGAACTCCGGGGATTGCAGCTCAGTTCCTGGGTCCGGATGGTGTGGCAGAGGGGGCTTGTGCTCACACCGTTGGGGTGTTGGCCGGATTGGAGAGTTGGTGCCTAAATGTCCCTGCAGACACAGCAGACAAAAGAAAGCAACAAGTGGGGGCCTCTGGGTTTCTTAAGAAAGAGCCCAGATCCCTTCCCACCATGCATTCTGGGTGTCCTGGAATGAACTCCTTCTGGACTCTGAGCCTCAGTTTCTCCTTATCTGTAACAGAGGCGGCCAGCCTCCTGAAGCGATGGAAGGGCCGCTGCTCGAGAAGTGCCTCGCACATTCGATGCACCTGGTAAATGTCGGCTTTTCCTTCTGGCTCTGCAGAGATCCTTCTACTGAGTCTGTCCCACGCAGGAGGATGGTTCCGGCTCTCTGGCTGTCTTACCTGGGGGTCCCTCCTACACCCGGGGCAGCATCCTTGTCATCAGCTTCTCGCCGTGAGGACAGTTGGTGGCTGTGAAGGCCCTGCCCCTCCGGGCCGCGTTGGTACCTCACGCGGCTTTGCAGCTGCAGGAAAGTCTCGTGTTTGCACCTCATTCCCCACGACCGCGCTTGGCTGGAGCAGCCCGGCCTCCCCCGACTCGATCAGGCTGTGTGGATGTAATTAGCAGAGTTAGGCAGCAATGGCACGTGTGCTTAGAAGAGTCAGACACCACAGTGCTGCATTTGGTGCCTCGGAGTGCCATCCCTGTGGACGAAGCACCTGCCGGGGGGGGGGGGGTGCGGTTCATGCAGCTTGGATGACACAGCTTGTGGCAGCCTGAGGACTCTCGGGGTGATCTGGTTTCTTCCAGTCAGCTGCCTGGCTGGGTGGGGAGGAGGCCTGAGTCACTTACAAGGAGGGCAAACCCCCGAATTTAGCACCTTTTGGAATGTTCTAGTCTAATACTTCCTAAAAGTTAATTCACGGAGGTGGTACGTTAGGATCTCTTGAGGAGCTTTTTAAAAAAGCAGATCCCAGGGCCCCATTTGGAGGTTCTTACTTAGATCTGGAATGGTTGGGTAGGGCACACCTACCTTCATCTGTAGTTTTAAAACAATTCCTAGGTGATTCTTGTATGCCGTGAGGCTGGGCACAGCCTGGCGCTAGTCCAGCCTTCTTGGTTGCTGAGGCTGGACGTAGAGGTGTGATTCTGTCACCCTCTGTTTCACGGGGCAGTCAGCGACAGAGCTAGAGCCAGACTCCAAGGTTCTTGTTTTTTGGTGCGCAGACCCCTAGGAGACAGGCCTCTGTAGTTTTTGCGTAAAAACCTCTGATCCGTGCCAGAAATTCAGCCTCGCAGAGGAGTGCTCTAGTCTCACCAGGGCTCTCAGCTGGGGACTGTTTTGTTCTCTCCGGGGACACCGGGCACTGCTGGAGGTATTTCTGGTCCTCATGACTCGGGGAGGAAGGGGAGTTACCACGAGCGTCTAATGGGTGGAAACCAGGGTTGCTGCTCAACCCCCTGCCCCGCACACACAACCCCCAGAGCAAAGAAGCATCCAGGCCCTGAACGCCAGCAGCGCTGAGGCTGAGAACCCCTTGTCTAGGTGAAGGCTTTGCACCGTGCACGCGCTCCCGACTGCGCAGGTCTGGGGTGCGGCCTGAGACTCTGCGTTACTAACAAGCGCCTGGCGATGTTGATGCTGTCCTTCTGGGGACCACACTTTGCACCGCGGGGGCTTTTAGAGGAGTGGGTTTCATGGTGACTCAGGTGTGCGCTGGAGCCCCAGCTCACCTACTGAACTGGCTGTGTGGCCTTGGGCAAAGTACTTAACCTCTGTAACCTGCACTTCCTTTATCTGTAAAATGGGGATAATATTCCTTGGAGTCGGGTCACATCTGTAAAGAGCTTAGCACTTCTCAGCTTTGGCAAGCGTTGGATAAGCATAGCTGTTATTGTCATTACTATTATTATCTGCTTAGCCACTCAGCTTTGTCCCCCGGTTCATTATTTACCTACTTTGTGCCTAATGCTTTGCTAAAATAGGACCAGTTGGGAGGAGATGCGAAGGATTATCTCTGTGATGGTGAATTTTACAGATAACTAATGCCGTTTTTACGCCCCAGTCGCCCCACCCTCTGGCACTGAGTGGGAATCGAGGTTGGGTAGAGATGTGACATTGGCTCTGTCCTTCCCGTCCCCGAAACTTGCTGACTGTAGGCCAGTGTGGCTGTAGTCCTGACACTCAGGGCTGTCCCTCGGAAGGCTGTTTTCAAGTGTTCGTGCGTTCCAGTCGGCGGGAGGCTTACTGTGAGCCGAGCTCCTAGGCCTCCCTTGGGTAGGCTAATTCATCTGGGCCTGCTGCCTTGCTCACGAGTGCCCCAGGTTGGAGTGGTCCCCTTCGGTTCGTGGCGATCGGCGAAGACGGACAACGCGCAGGAGATCTGGCTGGGCTGAGGGGTAGGAGGACACAGTAACCCCGAGAGTCGGCCTGACGAGATCTCTTATTTTGGCAGAGGCTTGTATTTTCCTGGCCAAGCCGTCATCGTCGCGGGGTCAGGGGAGTGGGGATGGGAGAGGGAGCATGGACGGCTGGCTCTTACAACAGCTGCCCCCCACAGGGAATCACCTGGAAGCCAGGCGTAGGCAGTCCGGAAGCAGAGGTGGAAGTGAGGGGGCCAAGCACGAGGCAGGTGAGAGGTACTCCTGCAGATCTGCTGGTGAGAGGGGCAGACACTGCTGCGGCCCAGCCGGAAAGCCCTGCAGGGGTGAGCATGGGAAGGCGAGTGGCGGAGAGGAAGCCCCTACTTGCTCCAGGCGCTGGCGCGGAGGAGGCCTGTCTGGAGGCCAGGGGTCTGAGCTATGCCCGTGCGGTGCAGGGAAGGGCAGGCAGGGCTCAGGTGTGCGGGCTCCCTCTGCTTGGCGCGCAGCTCCTGGAGAGCAGACAGCCTCCTTCGCTATCGATGCAAACTCAGTGGCTAGAGGAGGGGGGTGCTGCTGGTTAGCGGGGTACCCAGGATCCCTTCTCCCTGCCTGGAGGGCCCTGCTGGGGAGCCTGGGCAGAGCGCTTTATCCTATTGATAAAGAGTCAACTCTTGGGGCGCCTGCCTGGCTCAGTTGGTTAGGCGTCTGCCTTCGGCTCGGGTCATGATCCCAGGGTCCTGGGATTGAGCCTCGCAATGGGTTCCTTGCTCAACAGGGAGCCTGCTTCTCCCTCTGCCCCATCCCCGCCCCCCCAGTTCTGTGCTCTCTCTCTCTGTCAGATAAATAAATAAAATCTTAAAGAAAAAGAGTCTGCTCTTACTGCTTTATTGAGAGAAGTTCAGGTGCATGAAATGGAAAAGAGTAAAGACCATAGAGCCCCTGCCTGCTTTCCAGTTCCAGCTTTGCCAGGTACCAGCTGTGTAACCTTGAGGAATTCACTTCACCTCTCTGTGCCTCGGTTTCTCCATCTGTAAAAGGGGAATGAGGACGATAGTGCTCTTTCGGTTATTGCCGCAACAGGCTGCCTGGCAAGCAACCACTGAGCCTCAGTAGCACACGGTGATTGTTTATTGTTTGCACGTCTGGGTGGTCTCGGCTGGCCTTGCTCACACGTCTGAGGCTCACTGATCCGGAATGGCCTTGGCCGGCATGACCGAGGTGGCTTGACTGTGTTCTACACGTCGCTCATCCGTGGGCAGGGTGGCCAGGCCAAGTTCTCATGGATGTGGCAGAGGGGCCGTGGCCAGCAAGCCACACATGCAGATGCTTTTAAATCTACCGCAGGGTGTTTGCTAACGTCCCGTTGACCAGAGCAAGTCACACAGCCGAGCTCAGAACATGGGGCAGAATGCCCTGCCCAGGATGACATGCAAAGTTCCAAGGCCAAAGGAGTGCATCAGGGAGGAGTGAAGAAATGGGGCCGTTTTTGTAATTTACCACAATTACTAGCCTCACAGTTTCATATACAAGCAAACCCTCACCCACCCAAGTATGGTTCTCAGGATGTAGGGAGGTATGATTGGTTTTCTGCAGATATGCTAATCTTGTGAGAAGAGATGGTGGTGGCTGTAGTGAATAAATCTGTCTTGTGATAACTTGTTTGGTGGGACAGTCCTTCCAATGGCCGAGCCATCATTACTGCCAGCACGGCCACCATCACCACCATTACTAACCGCTGGTACCACTGTCACCGCCCCCAGCACTCCCATCACCGCCACGCTACCTCTCCCACCACCTTCAGCACAGCCAGAATTAGAATCATTCTGCAAACCTTGGCCAGCCCATGTTCCTTATGATGACTTTCCTAACCGGCGTCTCCCAAAGAAGCCGCAGCACTCTACTGTTTCGTGTCTTGCCCGTGCTTCTGCGATGTCACACTGAGTTTGCTGTACAGTGTTTTGTTTGTTGATGGGTCTTCTCTTTGCGTGTCTCCAAGGGGGCAGGAAACCTGTCTCTCTGCCTTAGTTTCTAGAGAAGAACCTAGCTTAGCGTGGGTACTCAGTACCTGCTGAGGACAATGGACAGGGGAGTTTTACCCCCCTCTTGTGATACCCTCCTTCTAAGACCCAGGACTGTGGGAGAAGCCCCCCAGACTGCTGTGTTCTCAGGGGTGCATAATAAGAGTAGCATTCACACGTGGCACAGGACGCTGGATTCCAGGGATGGGCATGTGTCAGGAAGCCCCAGACCCAGGAGGGACTCTAACCTAGATACTTAGAGATGGACTCTTCATGACTGCCCATGTTAACTCTAGCTTCTGGAACTTACACATCTTGTGAACGAACACAGGCTTATTTCTCACTTAAGCAACAGTCTAGAGTAGCTGTTCTCGTTGGGCACCTTCCTCCATTCGGTGTTTCAGGGACCCAGGCTTCTTCCATCTTGTTGATCTGCCCTTTAAAACTCCCAACGTCACTCTGAAGGTCATCTGCTTTTTTAGGCAGCTGAGTTGGGCCTGGAATTGGGTCCTACCACTTCTGCTCTCATTCTACCGGCCAGAGCTTGGTCTCAGTGGGGCAGAGAAACATATTTAGCTATATATTCATTTTCTGTTTAGCAAGACCCCTCACAGCAGTGTTTATGCAGAGATATGTAACGTTCTTCTTCTTTTCCTCCTCCTTCTTCACACCTCTATCTGATTTTTCACTTTAAAGCCAGTCTTAACCAAGTCTTACTTAAATTTCATGCAACCTTAGGTTTTAGTTTGCAGCCCTGTAACAAAATAGGGATCTTTGAACCAGGAAGGTGGGGTTGGAGAATTTGAGTTGCGGTTTACAGTTTATGCTGGTGAAGATAAGAGTGTTGCTCTATGCTGTTCTTAGAACCAGTTAAAATTTTTTTTTAAGTAATCTCTGTTCCCAATGTGGGGCTCGAACTCACAGCCCCGAGATCAAGAGTTGCATAGTCTACCGACCGAGCCAGCCAGGTGCCCCAGAACTCAGTTAATTTTTAGGCTAAACGTTTATATGGTCTTGTTGACTGGTGGCTGAAGGGTACACAGCACCCATCTTGCTGGGTTTAGAGCCCTCAAGTTGAGGAATGGCTGGATATGCTTTCAGGAGCAGAATGGAATCTGCAGGGAGTTGGCAACTATTGAATTTAGTGACTGCAGCAAAACTTTGCTCCTTTCTTCTCGTTGAGGAAACACTGTTTGTACAGCATGTCGCCTGGAATCAATACAAGGGAGACATTAATGAAGAGAATCTCTTGTTTGGCAGACAAAGCTTTCCCTTTGTTGGGGCTGAGCTGCTCAGCTAATTTCCTGGGAGTGTATTTATGAGAAGTCGGTTTGTGATTCTTGCAAGTTGATATGTGAGGTTCTTGAATTTTTTTACAGAGAGTCAACAACCCAGTGTGTTACTGTCAAGTATTTTGGTAGCTTGTAATTTGAGGAATGTACCCATGAGAGTGCCTCGTTTCATAGCTTTGGGGAGTTTGTACATACTTTTTAATGGGAGGGGTTGACAGGGGGCTTTAAACCTCTTGCGTTAGATGTGAAACTACCATAAATCCAAGCATCATGGGAGATGAATTTTTTTAGGCTTGTGTTATTTCACTGAGAAAAAGAAGTTGGACAAAATGCCTGAGCAGTTTGGGGCAACCCTAGGGTGAATCAGCCTCTACCCTAAACCTCCAGCCTCCAGCCTCCACAATTTACAGCCTAAATGCTCTCCCCTCTTCAAAAGCAATTTTTGTCAGTCTTGTTACCAACAGAATGTCTTCTCCCCCTTTCCAGTGTTCCTTTCACTTCCCTTCAGGATCTCAGGGGCTCACTTCCTTCCATCACTTAGGAAATTCTGGTTTTGGTCCTATTTGTGGGGCTGCCCTGCAAAACTTACTTGGAACTTGGAAATCAGGATGCCCATCTCTGCCCTCCTGCTCTCTCTCACAGAAGGGTTGTGCTGTATGTTGTCATAGTGTCTTCCCGATGTTCTTCCAGGTCTTCTCTTTTTTCATTTAGTTTGAAGCTACAGAACGTTGTAGTAAGTACAATGGACGGCCAGTGGACAGCTGGACCACGCATGGCCAATTTCTTGGCCTTTGGATAGTTAGTTGAATGTGATGTCACCTTGTCTTGATCATGAAATGGTTTTGAAAAATAACATTTTGGGAACCGAGATGTTCTGGCTGAGAAGTTTTCTGGTCAGTGGAAGGGAATGACCTTGGCCAGAATCTGTAACCTTGAATTATTTAACCTTGTTGACCCTCATTTTTGTCACTGAGAGACTAAGTATGCTAATGCTTCCTTATTAGGGTTCTTGGGAGGATGTATCTGAGGTTTCTTGACTGTAATGAGCATACGCAGGACTCAGTATGTGATAACTACTATTAATTATTGTAATATACAACATCACTATCAGTGAGAGACTTTAAAATACCCACAGTGGAGATAAAATGATATGGAGTCAGAAGCAGTGATTTTCTAGTAGGATTTTATTTTGTAATCATGTGCCGCATCCTTTGTGGAAGCAAATCCGGAGGAGCTGGTACCGTGGTAGCCTGTCGGGCTCCTGTAATTTACAGAATCAGTTTCACAAATATTTATTATCAAGCACCTATGATAACGTTTCAGGTGCTATGCTTGGAGCTCTTTGGTTAAAAAGGTGGGGCAGAGTGAACAAGATAATACAGGGTGCTTCCTCCAACATCTTATACTTGGAGTGACCCCGTGCCCTGGTTTACCCTGGACAGTCCTGGCATAATTATTAATAGTGCCCCTTTCATTTCAGAAGTGTCCCGGTTTGGGAAATCAATTTTATGGTCACCAATATAGTCCATTATTGAAGCAGAAGGAGTTTCTCGAGAAAAGAACTATTTAAGTTCTCTGAACAGGAAGGAGCACGATGAAAGCTATTCCTCAGCAAGTTGAATCCAGGCTAGATGGTTAGCTGTAGGACCAGAGACGAGGAGGCAGAGGGGAAAGCATTTTGGAGATACAACAAGGCAAATACCACCAATGTCAGTGAAGGAAACCCAACTGGAGACACCATCTTGAATTCCAGAGTGTGAGGAACCAGCCTGAAGTGTCCAGGCTTTCTTGTTTGCGATTCATCCATCAGCCAGTCCCAGAGGTTTTCGTTGAGATCCTATTAGACTTGAACCTTTGCCTTTAGAATTCCCTAGCAAAAGGATTTGGGGAGTAAGGAGCAAGAGAGGAGCCTACTGCTTCAGATGCTGAACTTGGTCATTACCCTGGTTTCTATGGGCATTTTCCTTCGAATCTAGGTGTAAGGTCCTGAGGGGCGAAGCTTAGGGCTTTTGCATTTCCACCAGTGCTTCGAAATGACCTGATTCCTGGCGGGGGGAGGTGGAGCAGTGTAGTTAGCCCTTCCCCGACATAGTCCTTGAAATTGGAGGGCTTTGCTTGCTTTTTTGTCTTGCGCACACCGAGAACACTGGTTGCAGTAGATTTGGGGAGATTTTAAGGTGCTAATGTACATATGTTCAGAGGTGATGTCTACGACAGTAATCATGAGGAATACAGTTCAGATTTCTGGGCTTTTGCATGTGAATTTTTCCCCAAGTGTTTGCCTTGCTTTGAGAGTCTTCATTACCATTCGGGGACCGTCTGTGAAATGAAGGTGGAAAAAGGGTCATGCCTGGCTTAGGTATTAAAATATAAGCCCCGTGTGTTTATTATGAAGCCGTCGCCTTTCAGGTTCCTATTTGCCATCCTGGGCAGCATAACCAATTTTCTGTGTCGTTAACTTTTTCCTGTAACACCGAAGGGCAAGAGGCTGCAGGTGTCCACGTTTTCTTTCTCCAAGGCAAGTGGAACAGCCATCTGAGCCGAGGGATGGATGCACAGTTGCCCTCTTGTTGATTTGGTGTTTGTGTTTTAATTCAAGAATCTTTGCTGATTCCAATGCTCACTTCACTGGGATTCTCCCTGCTAACTTTCTGAAATGAAAAATGGATTAATCGAGGGCTTTGTAACCACTGTGGACAAGGTTTTGTGACAATCTGTTCAGTGCAGAAACAATTCTAGTACTGGAGTCAGAGGCCAGGGCTCTGTGACCTCAGATAAGTCATGTCAGACCTCTGTGTCTTCAGAGGTAAACTGAGGTAGAGAAGGATATGAAGGATCACCCTCCTGGGGATGCTATGAATAAGGTAACAATTGCACAAGGACTCTGGGCCATCCTCTTTGAATAAATCACCAAAATTCGTGAAGATCTAGAACAAGGGTGAACAAGCTGTGGCCACATCTAGTCCATCTCATGGTTTTGTGTGTGCCTGAGAGTTGAGAGTCATTTTTACATTTTCAAATGGTTGGAAAAAAATCAAAGAAGAAGACTGTTTCCCGACACACGAAAAATTCCATGAAATTCAAATTATCAATGTTCTTAAATAAAGTATCACTGGAACTCAGCCAGGCTTACTCGCTTATGTATCTTCTGGGGCTGCTTTTGTGCTACAGTGGCAGAGCTGAGTAGTTGCTCCAGAGACAGAACAGCCTACAAAGCCAAAAATATTTATCTGGCTCTTTCCGGGAAAAGTTGTGCCAACCCGATCTAGACTAATGGTTACCGTAGCAAGATGAACCAGGTTCCACAGAGCTCTTTCCCCCCCAGATGATGCTAAAACTTTGGGAAAGCTAAAGCTCTTGAGTCCCTGGGGAAGGAATCTCAGCTAGTTCGTTCACTGTTGACTCATTCATTCACTCCGTCAGTCAGTCATTATTGCTTCACCTCGTGTCTACTGAGTTCCTGCTACGTGCCAGACAGTTTTTTGGTGTCGAGGAAAAAGCAGTAAGCAACACAGCAACAAATTCCTGCCCTCACGGAGCTTACAATCTAATGGGAGGAACTAGATAATATCCAAATAAACAGATATGTTTTGTTATTAAGAAGGGACGTGGTTGGTGTGAAGGAGGTGAGGTGTGAGCTCTGAACATACATGACGGATTTGGTGGGGAGGGGGAAAGAACTGCTCAGGCAGAGTTTGGAAAAGCAGGCTCAAAAGTCTTGGGGTGGAAGCACTGGGGAAAGTCAAGGAAAGCAAGGGCAAGGCGTGATCGTGTTTTTAATTTTCAGCATTGGTTACGGGGCCGTGGTGCTCTGATATATGGTCATTAAAAAAATATATTTATTGTCCTTTTCAGGGACATGAGAAAACAAGAGGGGAGACAATACAGTGCGGTGGGTAAGAATAGAAGTTCTAGGGCAAACTTTCCCAACCTCTGCACCGTGGACGTTTAGGGCTGGATAAGTCTTTGTTGTGATGGACAGTCCTGTGCCCTGGGAAACATTTAGCAGTATTCCTGGCTTCTACCCACTCGATCCCAGTAATAATCCCCCAGTTATGACAACCAAGAATGTCTCAAATGATGTCAGATGTCTCCTTGGGCCAAAATGCCCCCCACTAAGAACTACTGCTCTGGGATCAGGCTGCTTATTAACTGTGTGACTTAAGGCAAGCTACTTAACCTCTCTGGGCCCCAGTTTTATCATCTACAGAGTGAAGTATTACCTCGACCTGCCATCCTAGGGCTGTTGAGAGGATTAAGCGGGTGGAACGCAGCCAGCACTCAGCATGGGTCTTGGTATGGCCCACGCCCTTGACCAATGTTCGCTGGGGGAGCAGAGACCCTAGGTCCTGTTTTTCTTTCATTCACCTCGTTCCTCCCCTGAGAGCAGTATCTATTTATGTCTTGGTGAGAAGTGTATTTATGTAATTTTTATGATGGGCTCAGATCCTCGTGTTAAAGTACAAGCTCTCAAAATGGTCGTCTTTTGCTTTTTCCCCTCTATTCATCATCATCCCTCGTGGGCGGCTGCCATCTGACAGTTTCCGAACTGGCCTATGTGAAGCAATGAGGTGGACATCGCTCCGTCCAGTTTTCCGGGATGGTTGGAAGTGGAGGACCTCAGAGCTCCTGGGGTGGGAAACACACCTGGGGTCCCCAAAAGTCCACCACCATTCGGAACCCCCAGGATGGGGAGCTCAGAGCCAGCAGCTGTTGGACTGCGGGTGGGGGCAGCCCAGGTAATGAGGTGTGAGAGCAGTTGAATAAAGGAGAGAAGGTTTTCCACTGTCCTCTGCAGCTTTAAGCCTGGCTTCCAAAGGCCTCTTTGCCCCGGGAAGCCCCCAGAGCACACTGATACTGATGTTACCACGGGCCACGCTGGATGAGGGGGACACCTGCTGTAAAAACGAATGGCGACCAGAAGGAATCGCCTGGCCTCCTTGTCTCCCAGTCCACTCAGGGCACCAAGAAGAGGCATGCTGGGAGCACCAATTTGGCTTTCTTTGGTCCCCTCCATCCCCTAGTCTGTGCCTGAGCTGGTCACGGGACGAAATGTTCCCGTGGGCTCTTCCTTCTCGAGTAAAAGGCACAATGGCTGGTGTTTATTGAGCACTCATGATGTGCTGGGGCATCTTCCACGCATTATTTTGTTTCACTTCCCAATCCTCCCCTCTAGGGCTGTAGTGAGTTCCCTCCTGGGCTGAGTAGTTCAGTCATTTGGGGAAGCTGGAATTTGACCCCCATAATCCGTTTCTTTTACAGAACCTCGGATGTAACATACGGGGAGGCTGGGGATTTTGCTAAGAAATTAAAATTGCACCCCAAATCTCTGCGCCTGGTGGGATCCCTGGGCTCCTCCCACAGGGCTCCACTTGTCTCTGAGCCGCTTGCTTCTTGGAGTTTCTTGAAGCGGGTTAATCCCAGTCTGTCCGTACCAACGATGCGCTGACATCCATCTTAAGGGTCTCATCCTGTTCTCTTCGTTCTGTCCATCAGTGTCTTTTCTTTCTGAAGCTTTTCAGTTTTATGGCTGCAGTGAGCCTTCATAGATCACACTTGAGTATGGGGGAATCCCTCTGGGATCTGGTTCAAGAGCAGACTGTGATTCCCTGGGAGGCCTGGCCAGGGGCCTGAGTCTGCATTTCCAGTAAGTTCCAAGGTAATGCTGAGGTCCCACTGATCACACTGGAGTTGGTGATAGACGACATTGCCATCTTTCCCACTTTCGAGGCTGAACTGAATTCTTGGAAAAAGAGTTTGGCCCTAGGAGAGACTCAGGAACGAGCACCCAGGAAGAGTTCCATCCTTTGGGGGAGCATGGCGTCCATGTGATACGGTCTCACTTAAGTTGACTGCAGATCAACTTGCTGAAATGAAGCCAGATGTTTTATAATAAATTGGCCCCTTTTCTTAATGGAGCGGCTAGCATTTCCTGAGCACCTACTATGTGCCAGCCCTTTTTTCCCCACTGAGTAGCGTGCTGGGTTGCTTTGGACCTCAGGTCACCTTGGTGGTGAGAAGTAGACTCATTTGAGTCAAAAACTGTCTTGGGGCAGCAAGCCTGCTGTTCATTTGCATGCCAGGAGCCTGTGGGTAAGAGGGAAGATGTGGATTTACACACATTTTCACGCTGTATTTCCTTCATTAGTGATGTGGTTCTGAGGGAGTCCGCCTCTTGGAGGCCTAGTAAGGGATATTCCGGAGGTTGGTTAGAAGCCTCTGCGCCAGATTGACTCTGACTCTCTTGAAGCCCCTGGCAAGGCCTTCGCTCGCAGACCCTACGCCGTCTGTGCATCTCGTTCCGGGAGGCCCTTAGGAGGGACCCCGGCCAGATGTGCTGTCGTCGTCAGTACACTCCGGGCTCTGCATATGGCGGCTTATGCAAAGCAAATGGAGACTAGAAATCATCTGTGTGTGACTTGCAGGAAAAACACTCCAGGTAACGAGACAGGATTTGAGGATTTGAGTGGGAAGGTGATAATAGCCAACCCTTTGTCCCTCTCTGCCAAACAGTCAACACGTAGCTTCCCGAGCTGCCTCACAGATTAGCATCCGACAGGGGTGGTGTGGGGAGGGTTTATTTTTTATCTGAGATCTGATATTAATTTACCTTAAACAAAAGAAGCAATTTACTCTGTAATTCTGAGGTTTATGGTGTTTCTGCTGAATCCTTTCATCTATTGAAAGATGGTGTTATGCATTTTAATAGAAACTATTGTTTTCCTTAAAAATCTTTTTTTTTTTAATGCTTTCTTCTCTCTTCAATCAAATTAAAGAGTTGGAGCTAATATGGTGAGGAGCATTGAGGCCCAGGGCTGCACATCCTGAGTTTCCTGTGTGTGTGATCTTTGTCACGGAACCAGGCCTGAACCGAAGCGTGGCTCAGCGCTTTTGGTGGACCGAGTGCTGTTTCTCTAGCGGGGGATTTGAGCCTCCACAGATTGTCCTCAGTCCGGGTTTTTGTGCTGCATGTGTGACTTTGAACCACTCTACCGATGAGAGACTTCCTTTAAGGAATTTCCAGGAAACCCTCTTACCACGAGGGTACAAATTAATGTTTTTCTAGTTTAATTACAGCCGTTTTGAAAGGAAGCACCTTTCAGACCATTATCTCACGCCGACTTCCTTTAAAATTCGAGGGCACGGCGTGGTAGCTTGCCATCTGGCCGAGCAGGCTGGAAGTCACCGCGCTTGGGGCCGCCACGCGACGGGCTTTGACCTCGGGGGAAAGGTTTGTGTTTTCAGACATCGGGGTGGGGATAGCTGCAGAAGAGCGAGAGGAACCCCTTTCTCTTAAGGCTGTCATCACGCCGTCCAATTCCAACTCTGTCTTGAGTAACCACCTCCCCGCCTCCCAGCGAAGTGACCCCAGGGAGCCTGCTGTTTCGGCCCGGCTTGATGGGTAATTGCCGGTTACGAGGTTTGATTTGACACCAGCACTTTGCACGATAGCCTGTTGGATCTGCTGGGCTTAAATTGATTATTTCCATTCGTCTGAGGCTGCAGCGCGGAAACGTGGCTGCCGTGGGGTTTGCCGGGACGCGAAGATCATTCCCTGCACTGCAGCGGGGCCGGGCCAGCTGTGCGGAGAGCCGGTTCAGCAAAGCCTTCGCCATCCGGGGCCTCGAAGGTTCTCCTGCAGGTGCGGGGTTGGTCGTGAAGGGTGGTGATTGGGGTTTCCCGGGAACTCACGAGAGAGTAGTTTAGGAGGCCCAGCTGTATATAGGAGAGCAGGGGACTCCGCGGGGTACAGGAGCCTCTTCTGCCGTCGCTGTCATGCCTAGCTGCTGGCAGCAGAGCTGAACAAGGGTGCAGGGCTGTCACTGGAGTCACTTGTCTCTCTGCACAGCTGTGCTGCAGGCAGTGAGGGATGAAGTGGCCAGAAGCATCTTATCGCTTATGGGCGGTGAGTCCTCAGGGAGTCTCTGAACTGCCGAGCCTCAGTACCTTTACCTGTCAAATGGGTCTAACATACCTGCTCTGCGGATGTCACACGGTCTTACATACCCTGTAAGATCATCAACAAGAATGTGCTTTATAAACCATAGAGGAATAGATGTGGGTTCATTCCGGGAGAGGCCATATAGCCTAGTGGTTAGTGATAAGTTAGGCGTGCACTTGTAGTCGTAGTTGGTAGTAAGAAGGACTAGTCAGTACATAGGTAGGGGTTAGGAAAACGAATACCACCCCTGCTATGACATAGCCAGTTGTGGGGTTTTTTTAACTTTTTATTTATTTTTTTTAACCCCGAGTCTACTATAGGATAGATGGGTCGGCCGCCTGAAATTTCAGAGCACTTGTTGAAGGAGATTCTTAGGATGTGTTCAGTGATAGGGTCTTTCTCCTAGAGCACAACCCTGGCAGGGCACAGGCTGAGAGCTCTGTTCATCGAGCCCTGGCAACACAGTGTTCTGTGGGTGGAACTAAATCTGTCCTGGGCCCTGAGCATCAGAGGGGGTGGTTTTGAATTCCCTTGAGAGCCCTTGACCTTTGCTTGTCTCTGCACAGGCAGCCAGACAATCCATGGCCACTGGTGCGTGCATCTACCCTTTCTGTCTGGTCTTGAAGGCTGTGGGCCTTTTGTTTTGAAATCGACTGCCTGATATTCCTTTGGAATATACGAGTTGAGGGGGAAGGAATTGGACATATTTTGAATCTTGCTGGTGGACTTTTTTCCTCTGTTAAGAGACTTTTTTTTTTGCCTGTTAACCCAGCATCACTTAGAGATGTCTTTATTTCCCAGCTGCTTTAATTATATAATAGTAATAGTAATAATGATAATAACAACAACAATAATAATTAGTTGGCCTCAGTGCCCCTGGCTCCCAGTGCAGTTTCTTGTATGTATTTATTCAGTGAGTGGATAAATGACTTGAGGTCTGCAGAGGAAGATTTGGAGGTTACAATCAGATTCAAGTCTGGGGGACCTTTGAGACAGACATTCTTTTTCCCTGGGTCTCTACCCTTTCCTTTCCCCCATAACCACTTCCTTCTGATCTGCGTGCATTTCTGCAGTGTATGTCCACCACAGACGAGCTCGGGCAAATACGATTCCAAGCAGGTTGGCTGCCCTCCAGCCTGTGGACAGCATCTTGGGAAATCTTTCTGCAGGTTTGTCCCTGCCAGCCTGGTCACTATTGTGGGTCTGGGGTCAGAGCTGGCAGAGAACCCAAAGATGGGCTCCTTCCACTTCTGTATTTTGGAAGCTCAGGCACAAACTGAGGTGACTTGTCCAAGAGCGCAGAGAGTTAGTGGGGTGACCAGGTAGAAATCTTCATCTCTTGATTGCTCCTAGCTCTGGCCTATTTCCAGGAAAGCAGTCTGTGACTTCTATCCCATGTGTCCGGGTAGAGACGCTATTCTAGATGGATATGTCCTACATTAGGGTGTCAGAATACCTCACCCCTGGGGGATCCTGGGGTGTTGCTTTGAGTCTTTGGACACTGAGGGGAAAATGGATATGGGTCTGCTTCACTCTCTGATTAAAATGGGCCTCTCCCTCCTCAGCCTGGAGAATTGTTTCCTGTTATCCCGCCGGTGGGCATTTTCTGCCTTTATCCCCTCTCCTGGTTGCGGGATGGGGCTCCCATGCTTGGCCGGCAGAGCTGCAGGCTCCTGAACTTGATCTGCCTAGTTCCTGCCTGGTGGTGGCATCCCAGACAGGATCCCAGCACCCTCCCTATGCCCAGCAAATGGGACTCTACTGGAGCTTATAACATTGGGCTCTCTGTCTCCACTGGCATTTCTTTCCCAGTTATATTAGCCAGTGATAGGAAATTAAATCAAGGCATTCCTTCAACCAGCACCAGCCACTCAAATGCCTCTATGGTGTGTGAGTTCTGGGGCTCGCTGTGGCTCTTTCCCTCAGTGGTGGATTTTCTTTGCAGTACAGGAGTTTAGAGCAGGCTTTCTTAGGAAAGCCTGGGACTTCATGCCTCCTGAGCAAATCCGTCTATCTCACTGAGCGCCAGTTCTCTTATCTGTAAATGGGTGTAATTGTGCCAGCCTTAAAGATGTTAAGAGGGACGTGTGATTCTGGTGTATATGGAATAGGCCGCCCTCAGTGCTTGGTCCGTGGTGTTCAGACAGCCTTTGCTCTGGGATGATCTCTGTAGGTGTACTGCAAGGGCTCTCAAGCGGGCTGAGCATCAGAATTACTGGAGGGGTGCTTTAAAGCACAGGCACCACCAGCACCAAACACCTAGGCCCCTCTAGGAAACCCACTCGTTGAAATCTCCAGCAGTGGGTCCAGCATTGCATCATTAAAAAAGGTTCCCTGGTACTTCTTTGGATCCCCAGCTGTGTTTGGGAACCTCTGCAGGGTGGGCTTTATTTATTTTCTCTATAATCGTCTTTGTTCAAGACAAAGTGGTGGGGTGGTATAAACGATTTGAGGGTTTAAATATTCTGACCATTTTTTTTCATGCTTGATTTGGGCTCTGTTTTCACAGTAAGTTATTTCTGTGTGTTGGGATGGGTGGGGTGGAAAATAGGACAATCATTTTAAAAAATGTCTACTAGGAGAAGCTAATTAATTAGAAATAGATAATTTGCTCCTTAAAAAGGCCTTCTTTGTGGTATGTAAAGACAACTGGATTCTCTCTATTCAGGGGCCACTGGGTTCATTGCCAAGATACAGAAATTGATCTCTGAGCTAGCTTTCAGATGGACGGATGAGAGTCAGCTTGCAGTCAGTTCCCTCTCTGTTTCAGATGTGTGGGTGGGGTTTCTTCTCTCTCTGCTTCTCCCTGCCACCTTCCCTCCCTCCTCCTCTGGCTGGCTAGCTCCTGGGAGGACTCTTTGCGGTTCCTGGAGGACCCTGTGCTTGTGAAGTCAGGGAAGCCAGCTCAAGTTTCTGGCTGCAACCTTCAAATGCCTAGAAATTTCTTGAGGAGGGGAACCGCTCCTCGCTTGCAACTTACCTGGGTACAACCTGGTACTTGGTGTGAGGCCACAAATGTTTCCGTTGAGCAATGAGAAATACATCAGAGCAGGATGCAAAACTTGCCCCTTTCTACTTCCTGCTTCCATGACCTGGAACAAGTCTTTGAACCCTCATAGAGTGAGCCTTCCCTCCCTTACCGGTTAAATGGGGTGTTCACACTGCTTTCCCAAATGAAATATTTTATGTAGAAAGGCTGTGTAAAACCACAGCGCCGTGTCACCTTATTGTATAAGGAATATTTCGTGGCTTATTAGAACGTCGGCATTGGCTCAGGGGTTTTGCTGGTTGTTTACCTGTTATTTTTCCTCCATGTTTAACACGGCAAATTATTTGTATGTAAGTTTCTTCCTTCCTCCCTCCCTTCCTCCCTTCCTTTCTTTTTTTCCCCTTTTTTTGTGCCGTGGGAACATGGCTATCTTTCAAAGTGGGTCTCAAGTGCTGTGTTTGCTGGGGTGGGAAAACACGCCTGTGTGAGCCTGCATGCCCCACAGGCTCATGGCTGCAGCGTTCATAAAAGCCAGCGAATTTATTCTTGTTTCTTGCTCCTCAGCCAGAATGGAATGGCACTGCACGACTTGTTTTCTGGAGTGGTTTTGAACCCAGAGTGTCTTTCTTTGAATAAACGTCGCTCCCCACCATGGGGACTCAGGAATGGGAAGGACACAGAGATCACAAGTACATTTCGGTGTCAACAAATGGGGCTGCCTCCCAGAAAAATTATTTGCACTCAGCATGTGTTTGTTACATGGGCAGTGATTGAGCGCCACAGTTGCTGGCATGTGTCTGCCTGTCCTGGCGAAAGGTCATAGTTCAGTAGCAGCCCACATTTGGTCCTGTCATCACTGCGCTAGTGGGCTCTGCAGCTAGGTCTTTCATTTGTCTGAATCCAGGATGGACTGTGGAAAAATAGACATCTGGCCAGGAAACAATTGTAGACATAGAAACAGAGAGTAAGTTCCTTACAGATACTTTCATCATTTGACCATTGGTAGAAGCATCCCTTCATCTGAACATTTATTTCTTCATCCATCAGCCATCTATCCACCCATCCATACATTCGTCTATCCACCCATCTGTCCATCCATCCATCCACCCATCCAGCCATCTGTTTTTCTATCCATTCGTCCATCCATCCATCTACCCATCCATCCATCCATTCATCTATTCACCCATCTGTCCATCCATCCATCCACCCATCTGTCCATCTGTTCATCTGTCCGTCCACCCTTCCACCCATCCACCCATCCACCCATCCATCCATCTGTCCTTCCTTCCTTCCTTCCTTCCTTCCTTCCTTCCTTCCTTCCATCCATCCATCCATTCATCTATCCATCCATCCATCCACCCATCTATCCATCCGTTCATCTGTCCATTTGTCCATCCATCCATCCATCCATCCATCCATCCATCCATCCATCCATCTGTGTACCCTTCCACCCATCCATCCATCTGCCCATCCATCCTTCCTTCCATCCATCCACCCATCCATCCATCTGCCCATCCATCCACCTGCCCATCCATCCATCCATCCATCCATCCATCCATCCATCCATCCTCCATCTTGGCAAATCCTTATTAAGCCTTTGCTATGTGCCAGTTTTGTCTTAGGCCCTGGGGATAAAAAGTCACACAAGACAGGATCCCTGTCCTCAAGGTACCGGCAATCTAGGGTACAAGATGTTTTCCTAAATTTTAAGTCAGATTCTTACTTGACACATACCTATTATTGTTTCATTTTCGTTTCCATCTCTCAAACAAAGCAGGACCTTTAACCGTTGTGACGTTTCCAGTAGTTTTGATAAGCCCATGTCCCAGAGTTGGATTTCATGTTTTGTATAACTCTAAGCACAGTGTGTTTGTATTATTAAACAGGAGAAGATGGAAGAAATCATAATCCAAAAGAAAAGACCAGATCTTATGTATGAAGGTGTCCATTGGAATTCTTAAAAGCTTTTTTAAAGACTCGTAGTATATGTTATTCAAAATTGCTTTTCGAGCCTTGGGTAAATTTAAGTGCAAAATACCTTCTAAATCTATTACACTAGAAGGCCAGTTGGGAGGCAGAGCTTTTCTGTCTTTCAGATTAGCCCAGGAACAGGCCATTACAATGAGGGGTTTAGAGGCTGGGTTTGGGATCTTGCAAGCTTGGGTTGGGATCTCCATTTTGCCACTATCTGTGTGACCCTGGCTAGGTGACTTAACCTCTCGGAGCCCGTTGCCCTCTTTCTGCCCCGGGAATAGCAGCGGTACTCACCTGTGGATGCAGTGAGCCTGGCTCGGACCACATGCGCTGCAGTGGCTAGCTGTTTTGATGATTATGGGGAGCAAAGGGCCTGGATGGGTCAAAAAAAGAAAGAGAAATCTTGGCAACTTGCGGTTTTAGTATGGAAATGAGATGGATGACACCTTTTGGTATGACACAAATGATAATCCCTGGGGAATAGTAATGCTTCTTGATGGCCCCTTTTCTGCATCTTTGCTGTGACAAGGATGAATGGTGAGCTTCAGCTGTTTTTGCAGCGGAAGGTTGGTGAGGGTTTGCGTCTGTACGGAGATGGGAGGAGAAGAGTTTAAGCCTATAAGCAATGTCATAGATTTTCCGCTAACATGCCTGAGCGTTAGCATATCATTCAGGCAGGTCACCTACTCAGGAGAAAATCCAATTCTGAAATGAATTTCAACAAATCAAAAAGGCAATTGGTAATTATAGCTGACATTATACATTTTTAAAGGGCCGACTGGCAAGTTGGATTTTAAAGCAGCACTTGAGGCAAAGAGTTCAGTGTAGTGGGAATTATTTTCACAAAAGGATCATTTTCTTAACAAAAAAAAAGAGAGAGGGAGCGTTTCTCTTGGTGTTTTTTTTTTCTTCTCCTTTTACTATGAAGGTAGTGCTATATACTGTTTATAGAGGCCTTGATCCTTTTTAAACTTAAGGAGCACAGTTGGCCTCCATGGTAATAAATCGAGAGCCATATGGGGGCTCAGGGACATTTAATTTATGTGCGAGACTCTTTCCCCAAATTCAGCCGGCTACTTCCTGGGATGGTGTACTTGATTGATGATTTTCTGGCATTTTGTGCTACTGGGATGTCTTTTGAAGTTTCTCCTACGGGGGCCTGAGGTTTGCCCCTCTGAGGTGTTAATGGGATTCCTGCTGGGGCTTTATTTGTGAGGGGGCTGGTTGGAGGGACCTCAGGACACGGAGCTCTTGTTCTTCTGCTGGTGAAGGCTTGCCGCTCAGGCCTTGGGTCCTGGGCCCCCCGACTTGTGTTTGGAATTCATGGCAGTGTTTTTATGCCTGCTCCCCAGGCCCTGTTTGTTTAGCTTCTGGGGGTTCCCAGAGCCTGACAGGTATTGGTGGTGGCTGATCAGGCCCAGCCTGGGAACATGCTGGAACGGGAGTTCAGAGAATGCAGGGGACAAGTCGACTCCTTGCAGCAGGGAATGGCAGAAATTTGCACCCGGCGACAGGAGCTGATGTCTTGAGCCAAAACAGCCAGGCTCCAGTTAAACATGAGCCCCATGTGGTGACTGCATTACCTTTTTGGTGGCCTTCCTGCCCCAGGGCTCTTCCTTTCCAATTTCCACTCTCTTCCCCGCCCTCTGAGTGCCATTTCCCATGTGAAGTCCTGCCCCTGTCCCTCTCCTCCATCCCCTTTTATGGTGTTATAGGGGCTGAATTGTGACCTCCCCAAATTCATCTGCTGGGGTCCTCACGCCCATAGCCTCAAATGTGACTATATTTGGACAAGGAGTCTTTATTTGTTTATTTTTTTCACAAGGTTCCATGCCCACCATAGGGCTTGAATTCATGACCCTGAGATCAAGAGTCACGTGTTGTTCCGCCTGAGCCAGCCAGGCACCCCTGGAGAGGGAGTCCTTAAAGAGGTGATGGAGATAACAGGAGGTCATGTGTGTGGGTCCTAATCCAAGCTGCCACGTGTCCTTATAAGACAAGGAGATGAGGGCCCAAAGGTGCGTGTGCACAGAGGTCAGGCCATGGGAGGACATGGTGTGCAGAGAGCCACCTGCAAGGCAAAGAGAGGCCTCAGAGAAACCAGCCCTGCTCACACTTAGATCTTGGACTTCCGGGACCGAGAGATGGTCCCTGTCTGCTGTTTAAGCCAGTGGTCTGTGGCATTTCGTTGTGGCGCCCCAGCAGACTCATACACGTGGCCGCTCCCCCTAGGGGATGGATTTCCAACCCCGAGGAGTGTCACAAGGGGTGCTTTGTTTCCTGGCTTCTGTCTGCCTTTCCCACCTCCAGCAGAAATCTCCTCCCCTGCCCGATGAGCTATAGCTCCTTCAAGGCTAGGTTCAAGGGCCACCTGCTCTGGGAGGCCCTCCTGGACTACCCTGCTCTGGCCCCCCCCACCTCGACGGAACTTCCTCTGTGGCGCTGGAGCTCAGCTCAGTTACCACTTTCTGAATCATTCTGCTACTGTCTGGTCTTCGGTCCCTTTCCCGCCTTAGACTCTGAGGGTAGGGATCGTGTTTGCCTTGGCTCCCTAGCACCTAGCTCTGAGCCCGGTAGTTCGTCCAGGCTTATTGGATCAGTTAAGCCTTCCCTTTTACTGTTCCTTTTCCTTAGGAGGCCTCCCCTCTCTTACCTCTGTGCTCTATCAGGGGAGGTGACAAAGCTCGATTCTCCATGGTGCCAACAGGTTGTGTTAATGGTGCCAACAGGTGTGTCCCCAGGTGAGAACAATGAAACCAGGAACTCTAGCGAGTGTTTACTGAGCACAAGAGTGTTTACTGAGCACGTTGCGTGTGCCAAATGAGGATGCACCTTGTCTACTCATCGCAACACCCTTTCACGTGCATGGCTTCAAACTGGAGCCGTCTTTCCCTGGCACCTTGTGTGGCCTTAGCTGTAGGCAAGAAGATCTGAAAGCTAAGGGCTTCTTGATCTCGTGTCCTTTCTGGCAGGCCTTGACCCCCCAGTGCAGATATTTCTTAACACGCCCAATCCCATAGTAAAATTTTTCTTTTTTTAAAAAAATATTTATGAGAGAGAGAGCCCCCACGCAAGCATGAGCGGGGGGAGGGGCAGGGAGAGAGAAAGAAGCAGACTCCCCACTGAGCAGGGAGCCCGATGCGGGACTCGATCCCAGGATCCTGGGATCATGACCTGAGCCGAAGGCAGACACTTAACTGACTGAGCCACCCAGGCAGCCCTGCACAGTAAAATTTCAATGAAACTGGTGAGGAAAAGAAACCTGAACTCACTCTTCATTTGAAAGTGTGGGAAGAGATTGCTTTCAGCACCCCTCAGCCTGGGAGCTGGGGTGCCCGCAGCTCTTCTTCCTCATGCCCCTCTTTAGAAAGGGAGACTGAGTCCCGGAGAAATGTCTGAGGTCGTGAGAAAAGTCAGTGAGTGAGCCAGACTCCATGCTGCTTTCCTTGGGCGTCCAGATAGAATTTTACACTCGTCCTCATTCCGGGTGCTGCAGGAGGCTTCTTAGTTATTCTTGATTTGACAGCTTGTGAAGAAAGAGCGGCGTCCTGGCTGTTTTCGATGCAATGCACTTGACAGCATTTCCTAGTGTGGCTGTGTCCAACTTTGCGATTCTCTCTGAATTGTGCCACTCCGTGGGAGCCACTGAGGGGGACTGTACCTTCTGGAAAGGAGGTGAGAAGATGAACGAAGTGTAGAGATGTGATCAGTCCGTCCCCGGGCTTATGGGACCTCTGTCTAGGGTTGAGGGAGCCACTGATGTCAGGAAGTAGTTGTGTCCGCCCCCTGCCACGCTCACACAGCCCCGTGGCCTCGAGGAGACTGGCATGGAGGTAGAAGAGTCTCTCCCCGAGCCTGCCTGACTCTGGGGGAGGAGAAGAAGCATGGACTGATCACCTGGGGACTGGAACCATTAAGAACAGCTGAGGAATTGTGCCTGTTCACCCTTGACTGCGGAGATGCAGGTTTACATTTTTGGAAGTTGGTCGGATTCCTTTCTTGGTTCAAGTCAACTGGTTGTTTGTCAAGGAGGTGTCATATTCCAAAGCCTGGAATCTGGCTGCCTTGTTGAACCAAGGCCCTGCCATTTGCTTAACTGTGAAAGCTTAGACAAGTGACTTTCCCCCCAGGTCCCTGTGTCCTCCACGGCAAAATGAAGATAACCATAGTATCTACTTCAGAGAGTTGCATATGGATTAAATGAGATAACATATGTAATGTGTATAGCATTTCACCTGGCACAGAGTTTTATCAGGTTAGCTGTTCTGAGAGGCTCAAAATAATAGTGCCTTCCAGAAGTCAAAGTTAATTTCTCTTTGATGTATCACCAGAGTAGAGGGCCTAGGGCTGGTTATGGAAGTTCCACAATGATCAGGAACCCAACTTTCTTACCTTGTTGTGTTGCCATCCTTAGTACGTACTTTCCATCTCATGGTCCAAGGTGGCTGCTTTAGTTCCTGCCATCGTTTCTACATTCCATCCAGGAAGTGGAAAAGGGAAGTGGAGGTTATGGCGTGAAAGTTGCCCATGTCTCCCTTTTCATCCCATTGATTAGAACGTAGTCGTATGACCACATTATTCAAAAGTGAGATAGGGAAATTTTACGCTTTAGCTGGTACCTCACTGAGGACTCTCTTAGCAAGTGAGAAGGAGAGATTGGATATTAGGTGACAACTGCTACTATTTGTTCAAGAGGTACGTGCTCAATAGTTACCACCCACCACCACCACCACCATCACCACCGTTGTCATCATGATCATTTCTGATCTCAGCCTATAATTTCCTCCATGTCCTTACTTCCTAATTTGCCCCCTTATTTTCCATTTTTGACCATTTTAGCTTCTGCTTTATTCCATTGCAGTTTGCTCAATGTCCATGTAGTTTTGGCACCTTTTCTTACCTAGAGGGTGGCAGAGTGACTATAGCCCTATAATGCCCTGTGTGACAGAAACAGACCTTAAGGCTGGAGGGCACGTTGACAATTAAGGAGTAAGAGAGAGTAGAGCATAAATCTTAGTAATCCATTCAGCAGCTTAATTAGAATGTTGCAGGAAAAGCTGATGAAGAAAAAACTCTACCTTTTTAAAAAAATTTTTATTTATTTATTAGAGAGAGAGAGAGAGCTTGAGAGAGCACAGGTCGGGGGGTGGCAGAGGGAGAAGGAGAAGCAGACTCCCTGCTGAGGGAGTCCGATGCGGTGCTCGATCCCAGGACCCTGGGATCATGACCTGAGCCGAAGGCAGATGCATAACCGACTGAGCCACCCAGGCGCCCCTCCACCTTTGAATGTAGGTTAAGAATTTGTTAGGTTTCATTTTGCTGCTTCCGTTCACATGTTTACAAGCCTCAAATGAAGATGCCTTGAATGTCCATGAGGGTCTTCTCAAAGTATTGTCTGGATATCCAGCCTCCTGACTCACCTCTGGGGTTTCCAGAACACGATGGGTTCAATATCCTTAGCTCTGGGAGGATGTGGAAGCTGAGTTTCTACTTTAGAAGCATTTTGAATAAATGAAGAGATTTGTTCTGTAGACCCTTATCCATGATTTAAATGCTCTGCAGGAGTCTTTCTTGGTAAAGGTGGTTTGTGGAGAAATCACGTGGACTCAGGACTCATCAAAGTATTGAGGAAGACAGATGCCGCTCTTCTGCTCTAAATCCCAGTGAGGCTAATGTGGCAGAGCTCTAGCTAGCGTTCACGTTTTCCATGCGTCACACTTACCCCTTATTTATCTTCCTTCTCCTTTTTGTTATTTATTTATTTATTTATTTATTTATTTATTTATTTATTTATTTATTTATTTATTTATTTAGAGAGGGAGGGGGAGGGGCAGAGCGGGAGAGAGAGAGAATCTTAAGCAGGCTCCATACTCAGCACGGAGGCCCCGTGTGGGGCTGGATCTCATGACCCTGAGATCGTGACCTTGGCTGAAATCAAGAGTCAGATGCTTCATGAACTGAGCCACCCAGGCGCCCCTTCCTTTCCCTTTTTAAAGTACTGTGTGAAAAAGTGACTTTTTCTCCTAGGAAGAATTGTTCCAAGATTATAGCCTTGCTTCTTTCCACCAGAGCACTTTTCTTTAAAGACTAAGGGCCATGGAGAGAAGGGATTAGGAAATCCCCAGAAAGCATCCTTGAAATCTTCATTTTTTCCCCTCTCCCTCATCCTTTCCTTCTCTCAACTCCTGTTGACACACTCTGAGAAATGTCTTGGGGATTCCTCTCCTTCACGTTGATCCTTCTGTTACTATTCTAGTTCAAGCCCTCAGCATCTATCGCCAGGACTGGTGCAGTAGTCTCCTGGTTTCCCTGCCTCCTGCCTCTCCCCTATCCCATGCAGGTTCTCCCAGCACAGATCTGGCCTGGTCAACTGTCATGGTTATAGATAGGCAGTCCTTTGTGTTGCAATCAGTGGCATGGAGTCAGCCTTCCTTGGCATGGCGTCCAAGGCCAGGTCATTACTATGGTTGACATATTAATAACAGGTGGAATGGCTGGCATGGGAGTAGCTATTTATAACCCTCTTTGACAGCTGAAGACATGGAAGCCAGAGAGAGTAAGTAACCTGCGTTCTAACGGAACCTGCGAAAAAGTAGCGAAATTGGAATTGGACGCTAGAACTGGCACTTCCAGGTGCCTATCATGTGTTGGGCTCATTTCTTTCTAGCCTTTTCTCTGGCTACCTCCTTCCCTCATGCCCTGGCTTCCAGCCCCACCAATCCCCCCTCGCCTGTCTTTTTGCCTCGAACCAGCCAGGCCTGGAAGCTGCCCGTGTCTCTGCGCCTGTCCCTTTTTGCAGTTCCTCTGCCAAGACTGCTTTCTCTTGCCGTTTCTTTTTTTAAAATTGAAGTACCATTGACATGCAGTGTCAGTTGCAAGGGTACAGCATGGCGATACATTTATATACAACATTCCAGTGAGCACCATGAGGAGTCTAGTTATTCTTTGCCTTTTTGACTGGCAAAGTGTATTGCAAGGTCTCTTCACAGCCCCCTCTCTGGAAGTTCCCCCTTTGTGCAAAAGATGGCCACTGTATTGGCTCCTAGCTTTTTATTTCTTCAGTTCAGGCTAAGACCCTGTAGCTCAAAGACCTGGTGCCAAACTCAATTTTTTATGTATCCAATGTTTTAAAAATAGCCCAAACATACAGATTTTTTAGCCATTTAGGGCCTGCCTGCTTTGCATATCCCACAAAACTATACCCAGCATCTGTTGGTCATTGATAAGATAGAGCCCTGTGGTTATAAGACCCCAAACTTCTCCTGCCCTTTGACTCAAAGACTCCCCGATGCTGCTGAGTGATGTCACTGAGACCCGTAAACCTTCTCTCCTGTCTCCTCTCCTTGTAGGGAGTTCCCTGTCCTCATCCCCTTCTGAATGGTGGACTCTGAGCCAAGCCCCTGGATGGTCTCTAGCAGTGAGGGACTTCCCCATCTCATGAAGCCCTAAGTGCCCCCCCACCCCACCCCAGGCCCCCATTAATGGTTATTGTATGTCACTGACTCTCCTGGTCATATCTTTTTCTTTGCCCAGTCCCTGCATCACTGGAACCCCTATACCCCCAACAGATTCGATCATACTTTCCTGAGTTCCCATCATATTTTGAACCTGCCTCCATTACTCTACTCATGGCATCCTGTCATGGTGGCTGTGGACTTCATTGTCATCCTCCTTGGATTACAGACCAAGAATTGAGGAAGCTGAGGAGCCCTGAGTTCGGGAGAACTGCAAAAAGTTTAATACACTCATGAACATGATTGAGCTTTCCCAGCATTATAGATTCATTTGGTGTTTTGCACTCGGTTTTGGCACCAAGGACCAAAGTGAGGGCATTCTGTGAAGTACTAGGGGGAAGGTGTCATGTTAGTTTAACTGTCAGTTTAGGTTTCTCTGATTCTGAAAAAAAAAAAAAAATGACCGTTGGCAAGATATTAGGCAGGGAGGATTATTAAAATTTACAGCACTTTCCATGAAGTCTCATTTGGAAGGCTGTGTGTGTCCTAGGGCCCCTTGAATCCGGACTTTCCAACAAAAACAGAATACACAGATAAATGAGGGGAGGGTTATTGGCATTACAAAAGGATACTTCTCAACACATTTCCTTCCAAATTGTGGTGGTTTGTGGATCCTTAAGGCTCCGGTGGCCAATAGCAAATGCGGATCAATCAATAAGCAATGAAAAGAAAGCAGTCTTCTGAAACGGCCTTTAGTCAATGCGTGTTCAGAGTGAGTCACATGCAGCTTTTCCAGAATCAGTCTTTTTGGGTATCTTGTGTCCTGTTTATGTGTCTTCAGTGGATTGGCCCAAAGCTGGCAATGGGAAGGCATCTCTTTCAAGAGAAACTGAACTTCCACCCCTCCCCCTCTTTTAAGTAAAAATTAAGTTACCCCGTAATGAAAAGAAGGTCTTGGGTTAGTAGGGATGCTAGCCTTTTTTTCTTCATATTTTAATAGAAAAGGAAAATTAAAATGTGGTTTTCTTGGCAGAGTTCATTTTGAAGTGACTGAGCTCTCTTTTTTTTCCTTCAAGATTATTAACAAATTTCTGTGACGCATTTTATTAGGGAGGAAGGGAGGCAGAAGGAATACCAAGGACTGTTGCTCTGTGTCACTTTTCTTCGATGGCGTAAGAGACACCACGCATGGAGACATCAGCCTCAGGGCCGGCTGTGGTTCCCCAGCTGCTTTCAGAATGTGGCTTCTCAACCCTTTTCTCAGAGCCAGGACGTGATTCCAGGGGGGTCCTAACCCATTGGAGTTAGCCACTTGCCCCTCACGGTTCCTATGTAGTGATTTCCAGTTCGCTGGATTCTCCCCTTAGCACCAAGGGACTTGTAAATTCGCTTGTGTGACATGAGAGCCACAGATCTGAAGGCTGCCGCGAGGCTGGATTTCAGTCGATCCCATGGAGGACGTGAGAGGGGCTGCTGTCTCCTGAGTGTTTCCTTCCAGGGAGGAAGGATTCGGGTGTGTAATCCCGTGTTGGCCGCATGTGGTTCCTGCTGCGAGAGGTGCGGGGCCCCGAAGCTCTGCTCGGTCTCCCGGGTTGAAGACCGTCGTGCGCGTGCAGACTGATGTCCTGGGAGCTCGTCATGTTGATTATCTCCATTTGCATCCCGGTTTATGAAGCACCAGCACGTCAGGGCTAACGTTTTCTTAAATGTTATATTATGAAGGAGCTCAGTTATTTGCAGGTCGCAGGAGCCAAGTTTCTGATTAGCTGCTCCACCCGTCTTCATTAGGCAATATAAGATGGGAATTATACATTTCGTTAAAAATAGCTAATTATGGTAAGGCCTGACATATTTGCATTTCTGTCGAAGTGCGGCGGCAGAGATTCTGGGCTGGAAGATACATCATCCCGGGTGGTAAAAATCAGTCCTGGTGGGAGCTGTTTCTTCTGGTAAGACAACTTGGACATGCGGAAAAACGGCCCATTATTCCTTCTGATCCTCTCTTCGGAGGCCTCCCTGCCCTTAGGAGTGTGTGGGCCGACTTGTAGTTCCAGGGCTCCATCCCTGATGTCCCCATGGGCACCCCCTCAACCTGCATTTCTGTGTGCGATGACAGAGGAGTCTAAAGACATCAGAGTCTGAGACTGTCTCCCGTTCAGCTGGTGGCAGCTGGTCTTCGGGGGTGTCTGTCCTTGGCTCCCTTTGGGTCACCATGCACTAGGTCTACACTGCAGACTGTTTTTGCAAGAATGGGATCTTAATGTCTGGGTGTTCTAATCTGTTCATCGTGATGAGGTCTCCATGTCCTTAAACCTCAGGGCCAGATCGCACACTGACTCTTTGACGGTGCTGCATTCCAGAGGCGAAGTGGAATGCTGCTTACCTCAAGGAACATAAACCTTACATTGTGGAATGGAGGCATTTGAAAACATCTTCTCCTCTGCTATTGCCACGGTGGCTCAGTGTCTACTAAAATTAAATCCATATGGGTACACCGAGCAGCTGGGGAGGGCTGGGGGGCGGGAAAGTACACTGCCTTATGTGTCTGTGATGACATTCATTTAACCAGAGGTCACCCCAGAGTTATAAACCAGGGCATTATTTCCTAAAACAGGATCGTGGATTCATTGGTGGTGCTTCAGAAAATTTAATTTCAAGATGTGTTTATACGTAGACGCCTGAAAAAGATCATGGCTCCGGATTCAATGTGAATGATGAGCCGATTCATTCTAGAGCCCTGTATACAGTTAGATTGTGAAGGACAATCCTCTTTATTATATGACATTAACTTTTCCTTTGTGATGTCTGTTAGTTCAGCTATCTTCCATGGCGGGTCAGGAACGTATAGAGGGGATGTGCATTAGAAGCGGGGGAGCGACTGTCATTTCATAAAGCATATCTATTCGGGGCGCCTGGCTGGCTCAGTTGGTTGAGCCTCTGCCTTTGGCTCAGGTCATGATCCCGGAGTCCAGGGATTGAGCCCCACATCGGGCTCCCTGCTCAGCGGGGAGTCTGCTTCTCCCTCTGACCCTCCCCCGTCTCATACTCTCTCTCCACTCTCTCTCAAATAAATAAATAAAATCTAAAAAAAAGCATATCTATTCAATTGGTTATTTTTTTCCTATGTATAAAATGCTGAGAGTAAAGCTGGCCATGTCTTCTTGCCTAGCCAGGGACGCGATGGACCGAGAAAGCATCTTAGGAATGTGGGTTCAGAAACGCTGAGAAATGATGTCATGGGGTTCATGAAAAATGATAGTAGTTTCTCACACCCTTTCAGGACAGACTAAGACCACTTAACTTAAGTCTGGTGTTGGTGTCCATAAACCTATGAGGCCAGCCTCCTGTTCAGATAGAACTGACTCTGAGTTTATGGTTTTTGTTCCTCGGTAAGGGCTCCTACTCGGATGTGCCCGAGGACCAGTGGTATCAGCATTACCATTGTTAGATTTTAGAAAGGCAGAATCTCAGTCCTCGCCTGCCCAGGAAATGCCTTCACATAAACTGCCCTTGCCCTTGCTTCGCTGTTCTTCCTGTCACCCACGATAGCCCATGATACCACGTATCACCTTCTTCCCTGGGTAAGGGGGAGCCCGGGTTCTGGATCATGTCAACTGCACTCATCTTTTTTCTTTTTTAAATTAATTAATTAATTTATTTGGCGGGGGTGGGGGGAGGGCAGAGGGAGAGGGAGAGAAATCCTCAAGCAGACTGCCTGCTAAGTGGGGAGCCTAATGAGGGGCTAGATCCCAGGAGAGTGAGATCAGGACCTGAGCCAAAGTCGAGAGTGGGTCGCTCAATGCACCGAGCCACTGAGGCGCCCCCAACTGCACTCATCTCGGCTCTGCTGCTTGAAATTTCCTTCGTGCCTCCACGCCTTGCTTTCTTCATCTGTAAAGTAGAGATAAACAGCAACCACCTCCCAGGGATTTTTCAAGCATTGAGTAAGAGAATATTTCTAAAATACTCATCCAAGAGCCAAGTCAACGGTATCTGCTGGGTACTAGCGTGATGGTGACGATGCTTAGGTCATGTTTCCCCCCTGATCGTGCATACCTTTGACAGAGACTTCCAGTCCACTTGTCTGTGCTCTCTCCCAGCCCCCACCCTTTTCTGTGCCTTGAATGTGGTTGATGGCCGAGGCTCTTGCTGTCCAGCACTGGTGTCTTAGCTTAAAATCCTTGATCTTTGGAAAATTCAGTTTGAGTCAGAGGCAGCAGTCCTGAGAACCTTAGCTCCACGGGGAAGTGTTCTAGAAGCCTATTAGGAGAGTGCTCCTTCGCTGTCAGGTTCAGGCAAGTCCAGACTGCTCTTGGGCTACCCACTGCATCGCGCACAGGTGTGCGGCGAGGGAAGGAGTGGCTGCTGAGAGAACGCCGGCCCACGGCTTCCATCATCATGTCACTTTGGAATGAGGCAGAATGAAGAGCTCAGATACAGTTTATTTATTTATTTAGAAGATTTATTCATTTATTTTAGAGAGAAAGAGAACGAGAGGGTGCACACGTGAGTGGGGGGAGGGGCAGAGGGAGAGAATCTTCGAGTAGGCTCCCTGCCTAGTGGGGATCCCGTCTTAGGGCTTCATCTCAGAACCCATGAGATCACAACCTGAGTCAGAAGCTCAACCGACTGAGCCACCTAGGCGCCCTCGAATACATTTTGAATTGGTTTAAATTGTCCCTCGGCTTGGGAAGATGTCGTCTTGGATTGGAGTGTGGTTGTGAGACTCAGAAGATCTAAAACACAAATCCTGGGACAGTGGGCTGGTCTTGTTCGTGGACACGGCCAGTCGGGGGCGGGGGGCTCTAACCACATGCCTGGGTGCCATTGCTCTTGAGATAGCCACACGGGTTTTCTATCCTGTTAGGGGGCAGCAAGGCCGAGCAAGCAGTTACCTGGGTGGGCTCTGAGGTCTGACCTGAGTTGGAATCTTCTTCTAGCAGCCAGATCACAGGTGAAGCTCACTGGATCACACTGCTCTTAAAGGAACTGTAGATGGATTTCTGTCTGACCTGGTCCCCGAGGTTTTCGAGACGGCTGTTCAGTAGAAATTTAAATGATCTTTTTAATGCTTTCTAAATGTTAGAGTGGCTTTAGATTTAGGGAAAAGTCAGTACAGGTAGTGGAGCTCATACCGAGTTCCCGTGTACCCGGGCCTCCGTACTGTGAGCGTCTTGCCCTAGCATGGCCCAGCCGTCATAACCAGTGAACGGGTATTGGTACAATAGTACTAACTCGAGGCCACATTTTCTTTAGATTTCTTTAGTTTTTAACCTCGTGTTCTCTTCCTGGCCCAGGATCCTACCCAGGACACCCTGTTACCTCGTTGTCATGTCTCCTTAGGCATGTGGCTGTGACAGTTCCTCCGACATTTCTTGTTTTTGGTGATCATGACTGTTTTGAGGAGTACTGGTTATGTATTTTTATAGACGATCCCTCAATCGGAATTTATGTGATGTTTTTCTCATGAATTGACTGGGGTTTTGGGATTTGAGGAGGAAGACCATGGTCAAGTGCCTTTGGTGTCCCATCACATCAAGGGTACCTACTTTCAAAAAGACTTCTCACTGTCGATGTGGCCTTGATCACCTGCCTGAGGTGGTGTTTGTCGTTTTTCTGTTGTAAAATTGTCCCTTACCCCTCCCACCTTCCACACTCTGTGCTTTGGGGGGGGGGGGGGAGTCATTATCTATAGTCTACAATTCAGTTCAAGAAAATTAAGAAAAGTTTGTTGCCCATACCATTATTCAGCACTTTCTACACCCTGCATCTTATTAAAATTCACTCATTTCTTTTTTTCTTTTTTAAGTAACCTCTACACCCATCTTGGGGCTCAAACTCATGACCCCGAGATCAAGAGTCTTATGCTCCATCGACTGAGCCAGCTGGGTGCCCCCAAATCCACTCCATTTCTTTCCACCACTAGATTTTTTTCTTCATGGCTTATTTATCTACACATTGTAGGTCAGTTGGCCAA